>NC_056731.1:893629227-893765536 GCF_019279795.1 Protopterus annectens
AGTGTCATGAATCCAGCAATACAGTAGTAATAACCCTGAATAAAGTATACTGCAGTCAAGACAGAATGAAATGCATGTGAGATTCAAAACCAAACAGCAAAATCTGTTCAAAGTGTTGCTGCATCTGGAATGTGTATCCCAAAATCAGGATATGTTGCTCTCAGTCTGCAATATGCAGATAGGATGTTTGTCTGATATACCAAACATCCACACTTGTCTACAGCTATATAAAGCAAATGTAGCAGGATGATGTAGCTGAACAAAGCTAGATATGAATGTGTATGAAGAACCATAAAATGTATATTGATGTTGCAGTAACAGTCCTATCACCAAGTTGAAATAGTTATCATATAGGAAACTGTAGTTAGAACAGTAGTGTGTATATAACTGTAGCTATTAGAAATGTACAGCATATGTATTGTTATTCAAGGTGTTAATATTACTTTCTTCACCCCACCCTATAACCACATATAACCCATTCCACGTGAAAATGGTATGTGCAATCACAATTAACACCCCTGGACATTTGTCCTGTTGGGTCATATATATTTGCATGTCTGTTGATGCATCTGCCCTGTTCATACATCCACACCTGATGGCCTGTTGCCATCAATTAACCCTGCATGTTGTTGGACTGTGTATTTCTGTTCAAATTATGCATGTGTTATGCACGCTGTTCAATGGTGTGAATATCTGGGTGTTTGGTTAATGGGAATACTAATGCATGCTGTTACAACTAATTGTGAATGGTATTATATGTCACTAACCCAAACTGTCATGACATAATGCAAAACATAGTACGACAGGGAAGGCGGGTTCCAGCGGACCCACCTCTCCCACCTCAGCTGGCGAGTGCACCTGGCACTAGTGCCGAGTCCGGACCCTCCTCCGTAGGCCCTGTGCCACCTGCGGGTGGAAGCGCTGCAGGATGGGGCTCGCCCCCCCTCTGCAAGTGTGGCTGGAGGAGAACCACCACTCACCCTCCGTAGCGTCCGGACTGTGGTGCGTGGGGAGATTTGGGACTCTGTTCTCGAGCCCCTCGCCAGCTCGAGGCACGGGTGGCGCAACTAACGGGCATGCCTGTTGCCCGCCTACACAGCCCCCAGCACAGCCCCGTCCTGGGCAGTGAAGGAACAGTGGCAACTGCCTATGGGTGGGGATATCAGTTCCACTGTTGCCATCTGTGGGCTCATGGGCTCTGGATATCCAAACCTCCGTCCCGTCAATTGTGTAACCCCCACACATGTCATACACGCCCTGTATGCGTCTTGTTTGTCTTGTCTGTTTACCTACCCAACCTACCTCCCCAGCTGTACCGACTTCCTTCACCTGACATACCACTCTCACCTGAAAAAAAAAAAGGGCACTCTGTACCCACAAAAAATTACGCCCCATACATAGCTGCCCATTCCGCACACATGTCTACTGGACATGGAACCTATCAATTACAATTGGCTGTACAACAAGTATTATTGTTGTCCTGACACCTCTCTCAGGGGTGGAAGGTTTCAAATGTCACACCAAATTACATACATATGCACAGCTGTTGCTGATGAAGAAATGGGCAGCTATGGGCCTTACCTACATCCCTCCTGCACATCCCAAGCTTGTTTCCCTACTGTCTTACCCTCTTTGTGACCCCTTTTTCACCACTTTCCTGTCTCCCCATTTTCTTTTCTTTCAAAGAAAATAGCGCGGGTGTGCGCAAGAGTAAGCACGTTTAAGCGGTTGTAAGCGGGTGTGTGCGGAGCTAACCGCCAGTGCGCATGCGTGAGCTCCACGCAAACCAGCGCTAACCCGGTTACAACTGCTTAAAAGTGCCTTAGTCACTTTGATTGACAGGTCCTGTACTCAGTTCAAAAGCAAAATAAAATCCCACTGTGAGTCCCGAACCCAGGACCTTGGAAACAGTAGTCTGCATGACTTACCACTAAGCCATGACTCTTATACAAGAACATTGTGCTAAAATAAATATATCATGTAATAGTAGGAATGAATGTAAAGGGAATATAGATGTGTAGTACACAAAGCATGCCATTTAGAATTACTATCAAAACTAGTGGATTTCCATAATAGTAGTGTGTGAACAGAAACAGCCATGCTAGTTGGAAGCTAGTAGGTAATAATGTCACTATAGCACCTTGCAAGCCACACACATACTCACAGCAGGATAAGCACTGCCCATACCCCACAACCTCTTACAGGAACACATCTGGACCAAGTAATAAAATATGTGGAGCAAAGGCCCAAAACCAGGGACACATTACAAATAATGTTACAACAAACGCAGACAGTTCAGAGAGTAACAGGGTCTGCACTTTGTGGGATGTTTGGAAGGGTATGCAGTCTGAAACTTGAATGTTTGTCACCATATTCTGACTTGAGCCCAGAGTGACTTGCCAGAAAAAGGTGTGCATGAGATATTGACCAAAATATGAGGCAGAAATGTGGACAACCTGCAAATATCTGTACACATGACGGGTCTGACACCACCATATTTGAATAGTTAAGAGCCTAGACATAGCAACAGTGAATGACTTACAGGGATGCCCCACAGACCCCATGTGAAATGTACAAACAGTAGGCAGAAAGGTGTAACACATGCAATGGTAACTATGGAGTCCTGAAAGTATTCATCACTTGCATGGCAGAAAAGTGTAGTAATACATATGCTCATGCTAACCCACAGTCACAACTGCAGCATACCAGACATTTTAATGGGTGTACCCCACTGATATGTACCATTCCATGAGGCACATAACAGATGAACCTGAAAGTCTCTGGGGCCTGCTCAGCAGCATACTCAAATACCCTAATAGATGTCAAGGCCCACACCATGGCCAGACCACACTGCATGCTGTAACACCCTAGCAGATATAGCAAGCATTCCAAGGTGTGAATGTACATGGAAAATAGGAAAGCTACAGCAGCACACTACAGTCAAGACACCTAGCAGGCATACAAGTAGTGACTGTAAAGGGCAACTATTGAAGCCTTAGCAACAAAGTGCAAGCAAAAGTGAAAGGAAAGCACACACACACACACACATTAACAGTAGTAGTAGTTGTAGGTGTCAGTGTACATACACAGTTAGTACAGGAAACTGGAGAAATGAATGGAGGAATGTTAATCTACAACACACCTGGAAATATGAGAGAGATACCAACCTTTACACTCACAGAACATTGTCCACAGCATAACAGCATGGTCCCTGCCCTTAAAATCTGAAAGGGCTACGCCTATCTCACATACCTTTTATAGCACTGTTCTGAAATCACAGTGAGAACTGCAATCAGTACACAACTGGCTGCATGCAATTAGCAAATGCTGGCTAACAATTGGTGCAGAGGCCATCACATGGGCATATGCAGATACCTACAAAAGTATGCTGTACTCCCAGTCCACACATGCAATACTTTCATTGCACCCTGAGAAGGACGTGAGAGACAGACAGAGAGAGAGAGAGAGAGAGAGAGAGAGAGAGACAGAGACAGAGAAAACTGCAATTAAGCAGACACAAACAAATTGTTCAGCAACAGCTACCTGAAAGCTGACAACTGGGAAGTGGAGCAGCAGGACAGAGAACCAGACAGCAACACAAGCAGCTGTGACAAACACAGGTAATGTAAAGTAATACTATAAAGGTCTACATACTGTGAACCCTCCATATGTGTCATTGGTCTGTATCCATATGTATATGAAGATGTGTAAAGGGCAGGGGACATACAGCAACTATCAGTGAAGGCTGTACATACATTTGTATGTGAGAGCATCTATGTGCACATATCAATGTTGGTTGATTGTAGGTTGTAGTGCCATGTACAAAGTAGGTTTCACAGTTATGTATGTTTAGCAGTATGTTAGTGTGTGTATACAGTATGGTAGACAAATATGTTGATATACCTGTCTAACATATGGATACGTATGTATGTCAACATATGTATGTATATATATATATATATATATATATATATATATATATATATATATATATATATATATGATATGCATATATGTATACATACATAGAGAGAGAGATGTAGGAATACATAGACAGATGTAGATAGAATATTGTACAAACATATCTATGTAATGCACACATACAGATATAGATATATGTAGATACATATACATAGACAGACTGATCTGACTATCTACAGGTATGACTGTATATGACGACCTGCAACACAGCCTGTCCCACCCCTCTGTCACTCACACCCCTCTGTGTCCCCCTCCACATCTATAGCAATATATGTACACCAATATAGATATGTGTATATGTATACAGACATATATATATATATATATATATATATATATATATATATATATATATATATATATAGATATATCTATATACATATATATATGTATATACATATATATATATATATATATATATATATATATATATATATAGAGAGAGAGAGAGAGATGTATATAAATTCTGAGTGAGGCACATGTGTACAGATGTATTGCAACAGGTGCCTGGTGACAAAGGCATGGAGTGAACACCAGTGTCAAAACCGGAGTACCATACCACATTCCAGATCACCTACACCAGTAACCACCAGATATGTGATAGGCTACCCACCACTGCATGTGTCAGGGGTGAACAGGGTCATAAATGTGTACAATAGTGGCCCCAATGATATTCACAGTGGCACACTATCCCTGGAATACCTGCACATGGTATGTGTCAGCGGACATGGTGTGTCAGCTATGGACATGTAGGTCGGTGTACCCTCCACACCACATAATGGATGCCATGGTATGGACCTCACATGACAGCTACAGATATGGAGAAGGACACAGTGACATGTACAACACTGTGACAATGCACTCAAACACATTACCAATGCACAGTGACTGACAACACCACAGAGTACACATATGCTACCCACATAGAGGTTACCACTCCCGGATTTACATATGTAAGTCACACCCATGACAGATGTCCAACAACCATAGTAACACCTCACACCATCCACAACCTAAATGTCTGCTGTGTGTCATCCGTGCCACTGCAATAGAGTGCACATGTGGAGGTAAGAGTTCCTACCCACAGATAAGACATACCCTGCAATAAACCACACAGTGTTAAGAAGCAAGACTCCCCATGAGTACATGTCACACATACCCCTGCTGAATGTTAGTCAGATAGGTAATATGCCATATGAGTCACCCTGTGTAACTGTGTGACAGCAGCAGGTACCATCACACCACATGTGTCACAATGGTCAGGGTAGCAGAACAGTACGCTGCTGTAGTCCCAGGGCAATAGCATATTGTATAGTATTGTATTGTAATGTAATGTATTGTGTTGTATTGTATTGGTATGTTGAGGTGCCTCCTTCGTGGAGTGGAACCACTGCTGCTGTGCGCCAGTGTACAGGTACATATCCTGTAGTCAGGCTAGTGTTACATAGCACTTCTATATGTGTGTTTAGCTCCTGTCAGAGTTTATGTAGCATGCAACTGGGGATACCATCAGGTCCCATTCATGTTGTGTATTCTGCTGTCCTGAGGGTGGCTCTCACCTGGACATCTGTGATGACAGGGAGGTTACAGTCAGCTGGGATAACTATGTCTTATTTGGGGGAGAGGGCGGAGTGACACCTGCACTGAACCTGTCTGCCACAATGTTGTCGATATCTGTGGTGTCAGTGAAATATTTGTTGTTGTGTACTAACTATGGGCATAGAGGATGGATCCTGACCAGGTTGCTAACATAACTGAAGAAGGCCTTCTGGTTATCTGTAGTGTCCCTCTTGATTTCCCTCTCAAAGTTGCCCATGGATTTTGTATGATGGAAAATAGATCCTTACTAGTGCTGCTCAGACATGCCCTCCCTTTATGGAATTATGCTCTGTCTTGCAGTAGCTTCCATCTTCTGTAATACAATCTGTCTATGGCTGGGGTCCACCAGACAGGATGCTGTCCCTTTGTGGAGAGTGTCTTGGTCATATATGGGATTGCATGATCCATGCATTCTCGGAGATGTCTGTAGAAAGCAATTGTGTAGGGGTCAGCATTGTGGGTTGTATCTGCCACTGGCCCAGTGGGCTGAAAGGATACCATGTCACTGTTACAAAGTGTAAAGTTTGTATCTGTAATGTTATGCACTATAGTCGTTTGTGCTGGTGGTGGAGGTGGGATATGTATATCCAGGGCAATCAGTGTGTGGTCAGCTCACAGTAGTTGATGATGTAGGCCATACAGTACCTAGATACAAACCCCAGAGTGAGGAGGTGCTCTTGACCTGAATCAGTGTTCTGACTGCTGGGGTTTGGTAGTATGTCGTATGGAGTGTGCCAGGTACTGTTGCACAGTTGCTGGCTGAGCACTGATACCTGGCCATCTACATGTGTATCCACCAATAGACAGACAGATGCTACATATGTGAGATATGTTGTATCATAACAGTCGAGTAGCATGTGTAGTATGTGTGCCAAATTCTGCTGACATATATTGCTGATACCAGGTTATTTTCTTTCTCAGGTACATGGCCCACCATGAATCCCACCTACTCCACAGCTGAGGATGAGGAGATACACCAGAGCCTGGTGCGGGATTATGCAATACTCTTTTCGCGCACCAGCCAGAATCAGCAGGAGAGGGCTGCACTGTGGCAAGACCTTGTCCGTCGGGTAAATGACATAGGCACGCATAATAGGACATATGAGCAGGTACGACATCACTGCAGTGATTTAATCAGACATGTCCGTCAGCGTGCATCGGATATCCACAGGCAACAGGTCGCCACAGGTGGTGGGGTGGCTACACATCCCCACTCACCAGACTGGAGGGACTACTCATGAGTGTAGTGGCTCCAGTCCGCCAGCAACAACAACAGCAGCAGACATGCATTATGATGGAGGCTGGAGCCACGCAGCAGCAAGACAGTGAACGTGCAGGTAATATGCCATATGTATAGTTGACTGTTGTGTACACTGGTAGTTAATGCATGTGTGAGGTGTGTCCTTGGTTTGTAGCTGTCACCATAGTATTTAATGTGCAAGTGTGATATCCTCAATATTAGCAGCTGACCTGTGAAAGGCGACTGTTGTACTACTGACCTGTATCATACTCAGTAACAATGGCACAGTTGTGCCCACTGACATTAGTTTCTTCACGTCTGCAGGACCCTCTGGTATAACAGCAATGCAGCCTATCCATGCTGGTGAGTGTGTATTAACAATTCCTGTAATAGTGTTGATAGTAATAGTACTATTTGGCTCACTTAGTAGTGCTCTTTGTATGGATGTAGGTGTGTCTGTGTCTGTGTGTTGATATCACGCATACTGAGTACTGTACAATTGTGTGTGCATGTGTGCACCTGTGCATGTGTGCATGTGTGCATGTGTGCACCTGTGCATGTGTGCACCTGTGCATGTGTGCACGTGTGCATGTGTGCATGTGTGCACCTGTGCATGTGTGCACCTGTGCATGTGTGCATGTGTGCACCTGTGCATGTGCATGTGCATGTGTGCACCTGTGCATGTGTGCATGTGTGCATGTGTGCACCTGTGCATGTGTGCATGTGTGCATGTGTGCATGTGTGCATCACTGGTAATGTGTAGACATTGTAAACTGTGTTTCCTGTTTCCTCCCACAGGTTCTGTTGCTGCTCTGGTGTCATGTAGCAGGGAACCTGAATCAGGTGCCGTGGGTACTGATAATGATGACATCTGTGTAATGGCACAGGAAAGTATGCCAGGGTCCGCCATTGGTCAGCCGATTGACAGTACACAGCTGTCGACCCCATCAATGCGCACAGTTATCCTGCCAATACACCCTTTGTCACCAATGTCCCTAGGTGATGGACAGCATACAGTGGGCATTGACCAGGGTAATGTGGTATCTGTGGCACATGCCTCCCCACACAGCAGCCATGGGCATGGCCCAGAGATGGTACCACACAGACAGATGTCCAGGGGTTCTCGTGGGAGCATCCGTGGGCGTACTGCCCTGTCAGACGTGCCCACAGAGGTCTTACAACCTCAGCTATGTTTCGGGCTGTCATGCAGGCACAGTCACGTATGGAACGGTACACCAGACAGGGTCTGAGGGAGCTGACAGCATGTCGCACAGCCATGACTGACAGTATGCGTGACATTGCGGCTGCCATCCGTGATTTCACCGATGTCATAGACAGACGCTGTGGGGACATATTAGACCGGTTCCACAACTACATGTCCATGAGCCAGGGCGATGGTGGGCGGTTGAGGCATCGACGTGGCCGTATGCCAGCAACAGCAGCAGCTGGCAGTCATCGCAGATGACAACAGGGCCGCGGCCGCCCCTGTAGTGCCAGCAGCAGCCCCAGCAATGCTGGGTCTGTGCTGTCATCAGACCGCCCCAGGAGACCACGTGCACGTGGCTCTGGCCAGGCCCGACAGGGATCTGTGTCCAGTCAATGAACACCTGCTTCTGATGACAGTACCCAGTCTGGGTTGGTACTGGATACGGTCCGTAGCACCCCTGCAAGGCACAGGTACCGTGTCCGTGGCCAGAGACACTGATCTGTATGACCTGGCAGGTACAGTCTGTGGCTGTCCACAAACACCAGTATATGGCAGCCATGAGGTGGAACTGTGTGCATCCATACACACATGCGAATTGACAACACCTAGGGCTACCGCATACACGCACACACTGCATCAACATTGCCCCACCTTCTACTGCTGTCCCTCACCAACACACATACACATACATGTCAATTGGTGGTATCGGTGGCTGACTCAGGCATACCAAGTTCACACCCTGTGCATATGATGAAACTGTGCCACCTCCTGCAATCTGTAACAACTGTGCAGGTACAGGTTAACATGTTGCTGATGCACAGGGTGACCACATAGATGTGTAGTAATAGTATCATGTTGTTAACAGTACTGTGTGCTGAATTAATTGTGGGTATATCACAGCATGCCTGATGCAGTAAGTGTGTGATTGTCATGTCCTGTTGTCTACACCCATGGTAAGTACCATAGTGTATCATCTGCACATGTTGGCATACTGGTGGTAATGATGTCAACAGAAGGCTACATACATAGGTAGCACAGGGATAAGGTAATGAATGTAGTAATACACAATGATGGACATGTAAATTGCAAGTGGCATGTTGCCCACACTGGACTCTGCAATGCAGATGTTTGAGGATGTTGATATGTGTGCAGTACTACACGACTGGTACAGGACACACAGGAGCACCCTAGCACTGCATGCTCACATCTCATACCATGCTAGACAGCCCCAACACACATAACTAACTGTCACAGGAGGGAGAGTCCCCATATATGTCAGGGATACTGTGGTGGCAGGCCAGGTAGCATACATCCTACTAAGTATGGAACCACTGAGTGAAGGCTCAGTGTCTGTTATTTGACATGTGTATTACTGCAGGTATGAGCACATGGGTTTCCATCCAGTTATTGTACATCCTGACAGTACATGGTCTGTACACTTGTGTGCACTGAGACTGGACCCTAGCCATCTGACCCGTGTATTTCCATGTACATGTGCATAGTGCCTGCATATTTGCAGTGTTACCTACTGGAACTGGTACAGCTTGTTTGTTGTACAATGGACTACATGCAGCCCTGTTTACTGTAGCTTTGTTTGCATGCATGTTTGCTTGCAATTACCCTGGAATACTGATCACACCTGCAATGCATAGTTATAGAGCTTCTGTGGACTCCTAGTGCCATCTGCATAGCTTACTATATGTATGTCCATGTCCCACTTGACAGGATGTCACTGTTTGTCCTGTTCACATGTACATTGCCTGTGACACAGTGCATATGACTTACCTGGCATGTGTCCACGTGAGCAGTCATATATGCTACTGCTAACTAATCACAGGCACTACACCTTCACATATTCATCTTCTGTTGAACTACCTGCTTCGCTAGGGACGGCCTGCACCTGTCACCCCTGGGCTTTCAGATATTGGCAAAGGCTCTTGCTACCCCCATAGTGCCTATGTTAGGCAAGGCTCAAATGACAAACCCACCTTCATAGGTATCACAAGGGATAAGAAACTAAGAGTAATGCTACCCAACGCCAGAAGTCTAAACCTCCAGATGCATGCACCCAAAACACTCCTTGGCATGGAGAACATCGATATCTGTGCAGTAACAGATGCCTGGTTCAGGGCTACTGAGAGCACACCAGCACTACCAGGTTTAACCTGGTTGATTTCTTTGAAACAGTCACCAAGGCCATTGACGAGGGAAGGTGGTTCACACAGCCTACCTGGACCTTGCAAAAGCCTTCACAACAATACCCCACTTGGGCATTCTAGAGAAGCTCACCAGCTTAAATATAAGCCCCTATGTCACTAGATGGATTGCACAGTGGCTCAAGGACAGAACCCACATGGTTAGAATTGCTGGAGCCATGCCAGACTCCAAACCAGTTACGAAGTTGTGTCCCACAAGGCTCAGTCCTGGGACCTCTCTTGTTTGGTATATATTTATTGGAGGTACAGGCCAACACGGACGGACTGTGGCTGACCAAATATGCAGATGACTGCGAACTGGCCACCATAATCGACTCTCCAGCCGACACAAGCATCTTCCAAAGGGGCATCATAGAAACAGACAACTTGTGCCAGAGCCATGGCCTTCAGCTGAACAGTGTTTAGAAAGGGGAATGTGCATCCTGTAGTCTGTTCACCTAGTTGCCAAAAGGGACATTGTCCTCACACACACTAACCCCCCTCAGCCAAAAACACACACTTGCCAATTGCAGGATTCAAACCCCTATCTGACTATGTTATGACACTCGAGATGGACACATTAGCAGAGTGTGCTATTCACATTACTGGGAGGTTTTTCTTCTCTTGCTGTACTTATAGGGTGCTGACATCATCAGTGTTTAGAAAGGGAAATGTGCATCCTGTAGTCTGTTCTCCTAGTTGCCAAAAGGGACATTTCCCTCACACACAATTACCCCCCTCAGACAAACACACACACTTGCCATTTGCAGGATTCAAACCCCTACCTAACTATATTATGACACTTGAGACAGACGCATTAGCAGAGCACGCTATTCGCATTACTGGGAGGTTTTCCTTCTCTTGCTGTACTTATAGGGTGCTGACATCATCAGTGTTTAGAAAGGGAAATGTGCATCCTGTAGTCTGTTCACCTAGTTGCCAAAAGGGACATTGTCCTCACACACACTAACCCCCCTCAGCCAAAAACACACACTTGCCATTTGCAGGATTCAAACCCCTATCTGACTATGTTATGACACTTGAGACAGACACATTAGCAGAGTGTGCTATTCACATTACTGGGAGGTTTCCTTTCTCTTGCTGTACTTATAGGGTGCTGACATCATCAGTGTTTAGAAAGGGAAATGTGCATCCTGTAGTCTGTTCACCTAGTTGCCAAAAGGGACATTGTCCTCACACACACTAACCCCCCTCAGCCAAAACACACACTTGCCATTTGCAGGATTCAAACCCCTATCTGACTATGTTATGACACTTGAGACGGACACATTAGCAGAGTGTGCTATTCGCATTACTGGGAGGTTTCCTTTCTCTTGCTGTACTTATAGGGTGCTGACATCATCAGTGTTTAGAAAGGGAAATGTGCATCCTGTAGTCTGTTCTCCTAGTTGCCAAAAGGGACATTTTCCTCACACACACTAACCCCCCTCAGACAAACACACACACTTGCAGGATTCAAACCCCTACCTAACTATGTTATGACACTTGAGACGGACACATTAGCAGAGCGTGCTATTCACATTACTGGGAGGTTTCTCTTCTCCTGCTATACTTATAGAGTGCTGACATCATCAGTGTTTAGAAAGGGGAATGTGCATCCTGTAGTCTGTTCTCCTAGTTGCCAAAAGGGACATTTCCTCACACACACTAACCCCCCTCAGACAAACACACACACTTGCCATTTGCAGGATTCAAACCCCTACCTAACTATGTTATGACACTTGAGATGGACACATTAGCAGAGCACGCTATTCACATTACTGGGAGGTTTCTCTTCTCCTGCTGTACTTATAGAGTGCTGACATCATCGGTGTTTAGAAAGGGGAATGTGCATCCTGTAGTGTGTTTTCCCAGTTGCCAAAAGGGACATTTTTCTCCCACAGACTTACACACACACCAACCCCACTCACACTGAGCATTTGCAGGATTCAAACCCCTACCTAACTATGTTATGACACTTGTGACGGATGCATTAGCAGAGCACGCTATTCACATTACTGGGAGGTTTCCTTTCTCCTGCTATACTTATAGAGTGCTGACATCATCGGTGTTTAGAAAGGGGAATGTGCATCCTGTAGTGTGTTTTCCTAGTTGCCAAAAGGGACATTTCTCTCCCACAGACTTACACACACACCAACCCCACTCACACACACACACTGAGCATTTGCAGGATTCAAACCCCTACCTAACTATGTTATGACACTTGTGATGGATGCATTAGCAGAGCGCGCTATTCGCATTACTGGGAAGTTTCTTTTCTCCTGCTGTACTTATAGGGTGCTGACATCATCGGTGTTTAGAAAGGGGAATGTGCATCCTGTGGGGAGGCAGACACCAAGCACACTCTGGCTAAGCTGTCATTCCCTAGGGCAAACAGCCTAGTGTTGACCTCTACACCCATATGTTTAATTGTCAAATGCACATTATTTGTTGCTGATAGACTGTTTGCACATCTTTATTGCCATAGCATTCCCTGTTTGTATGAACAACTTGTGCATCTGTGGAAGATGTTTGCATATGGGAGGGATCCACTATATCACGTATGTCTCTGTAGTCATTTAACTGTGTGCACTGGGCAGACTGCTGTAATGTGGTTGGTTCCTGGAATAACACATAAAAATACCAGATATGTGTGTCCAACTGCTAAACTGAGATTTGGCCTAAGTGTGTGAGCATGCCCAGTTCAGCCTTCCCATGGCATGTTGTCTGACATATGTCTCATTTATCAAAGTGTGTGAGCATGCCCAGTGTGAGCATTCCATATGTTGGACTCTGCAGCCCACCACATTTGTGGATGAGTGTGAACTTCAACAAATATCACCCGCTTATGGTTGTGTGTTGTGTGTCATGTTGTGTAGTTACTGTACAACTGCTTTGTGTGTGAACACAACAGGATTATACTGTGCCTGCAGTGTTTGCATGGGATACTTTGCATACAGTTGTCAACATCCTTTCACACTGACCTAACACTGTAGTACTGTATAGTGTACTGGTAGTACTTTGACTGTGGTGGACAGTATCCTGGGCTTTAGTGCTATCACTGCTTTACATTTCGATAGTGGGCACAACAGCCTGGTTAGGGGCCAGTTGTGTACATCTGACCATGTTGCATTCTGTTCAGATATGAACTACTTAAACCAGGCTTGTCCAACATTGGTAGTGTATTCCACAACATAGGTGTACATTTGCAAACACTAGCGATGTGCCCTAGTCCATGTCTAATGCTAGTTGGAGAGTGTGTTTGTCCTTCAACACACATTGTAAGTGGAGTTTGCCATGACATATGTCATGGTTAGTATACTGTGCCTCTGTCTACCTGTGACATGACAGTGATACCCAGGATAAAGCTACCATCTCCCATCCACTCATCAAGATTCCTATTGAGGAAGATTGATAAGTGACTCTATGGGTAGCCTGTACTGGGGTTCACTCATGGGTGGGGTGGCTTCTGTGTTATGGATCATGCAGTACAGCTTGTCCTATGTAAGTCAGTGCTGGGGTTCAGGTCTCTCATGTGCATAGCTCACTGCCATTCAGATTGTACAAGGTGCAGCATGTTTATTGATACCAGCAACACAGGCAACACATGGCATCTGTGCAAGCTCTTTGATACTCCTGGTGAGGTACTGTTGGGGACTTTACGGTTGATGGAGGTGTCTGCTGAGGTACATCCCACAGGGGCTATTGTAGTCAATTGTACCGCTGATGAAGGATGACTGCAGAGCCACAATGACCTCCCCTTATCTAGATCTGACAACCTTCATGATTAGGTGGGTATATGGTATGTTTCTGTAAACACTACAGCACATGTTTGTCCAATGCAGGATATCTATCACCTTGTGTCCCCAGGTCTCTCATTACATGTTAACTACATAATGGGTTAACACCTATGTGGTAATTGGTGGGCACTTACTGTATATCCACGGGGTTGACTATACACGCTTCTGCAATTAGCTTGCTGACATGGCTATGGCACCAGTTGTCTGTTTCTATGTGGCCCTTTGTGGGATGCTTGTGTCAGCTGGTGGATCATATGTGGTGAGCAGTTTGTAGTCCTCTGCAAACATGTTCGGACACAGTCCTTCCATGTTTGCCTGTACCTATGGGACATATATACCAGACGAGGGAGATCCCAGGACCAAGCCTTGTGGGATGCCAGTTATATCTGGTTTGTAGTCTGACATGGCTGCAGCATGTCTGACCATG
The DNA here is from genome assembly GCF_019279795.1 of Protopterus annectens. Taxonomy (NCBI): domain Eukaryota; kingdom Metazoa; phylum Chordata; order Ceratodontiformes; family Protopteridae; genus Protopterus; species Protopterus annectens. The sequence goes on from NC_056731.1 coordinate 893,643,677, forward strand.
TCTGTTCTGTCCTTGGTCTGGTTTGCAACCCCTCTACTGACATAGGGGTTTATATTTAAGCTGGTGAGCTTATCTATAATGAACACGTAGGGTATTGTATAGAAGCCTTTGCAAGGTCCAGCTACGCTGTGTGGACCACATTGCCCTCATCAATGACCTTAATGACTGTTTCAATTGAGTCAAACATGTTTAGGGGCAGGATCTGCACTTAAGAAAGCCACACTGGGTAGGGTCCGTGTCAGTAGGTCCCCAATATCTTTATGTCTGTGGTACAAACTGATCCTTTCCATAGCTGTGCAGACCGAGCTTCTCAGGATTCTGGGGTAGTAGTTTTCAGTATCCATTCAGGCAACACCTTTGTTGAGAAGGACCACTGTTGTTGTACACTGCTCTTTGGGTACATATTCTGTGGTAAGGCTGACATTGAGCAGTAGTGTGGTTTGGCATTCCATTCATCTTGGAGTCCATGTTGCACTAAGCCCAGGACACCATCTCATACCATTGCTGCTGTGTGTTTTGCTTTGTAGATGTTGGCTGTTACCTCAGCATCTGCAATGTCAGGGGCCAGCAGTCTGCTGGGATAGATATTCTGCATTCGGGGTTTGCACTGCACCTGTCAGGATGTATGTTGGCAATATGTGTGTGTGTTTGTGATATTTGTGTGATTCAGAGCATATCTGTGAATTCCCAACATGGTTCCTACCATCAGTTGTGAAAGCCTTGGGATTATCCTTAGTGTCCTGTACAATTTGTATCTTCATAGGTTCATAGGTTCATACTAGGCTATCCACCCTAGGGCATTTGTTAGCCTAGCCAGAGTGTGTGTGGCTTTTGCCACCCTTGCTATGTGAATATTATGGCCATTTATGATTTGCTTTGCTGTGCCTCTGTCTGGACATGACACAGTGAAGACCCCCAGTGTAACTCTACAATCATCCATCCACTTGGCAAGATTCCTGTTGAAGAGTGTCAGTGAGGGGCTCTGCCTAACATGGAGTGGGATTCTGGTCCAGGGTGTGGGGAGCCTCTGGATTATGTATCTGTCCCACCAGCACATCCTATTTCATTATTTGTTGAGGTTGACATCTCTCACTCTCACAGCTCCGATGGATTTGAGTTTTCTGGGGTGGAGCATGTCCATTACTCCTGTGTTGGGCATGGCCTTCTACAACAGGCATGCAATGCCTCTGTGTAGGCAGTATGTGACTGCATTCAGCTGGGGTGTCTACAGCCAGGCAGCATATGACATATATTTGAGACCCTTTATCCTCTTGGTGAGGTACCTTTGAGGTCTTTCTAACTGCTGCAGGTGTCAGGTAAGGTACATCCCATATGAGGCATTGTACTAGATTATGGGTGTGATTAGAGAACAGTATAGGGGCACAATGACCTCTGTTGACGTAGATGTGAATCCTTTCCTGATACGGTGTCAAATGTAGACAGTCTTCCTAGCCACATTGGCAATGTGGGTGTCACATAACAGGTTACTGTCCACTTGTGTCCCTAGGTCCCTGGTTACTCCTTCCATACATAATGGTTTACCACCTATGTGGTAATTTGTGGTACCTTGTTTGGTATTTGGTGGGACATTCATACTGTCCAGTGTCTTCAGGACGGCTGGGTGGGGTTCCTGTGTGTGAGAGTGTGGTCTGTAGCATGCTACAGACTGTACAGCAGTCTTGCCTACAGTTAGTTGCACATGGGTGGACTCCAATGCCTTGTGCATTGTCAGTTACCTGGACGTATGGGTGTCTGTGCTGAATATGGATACTCACCCTCCTTTTATGTTTTGTTCCAGGTTTTGGGGCCATGACACATGATACGTGGTATAACCTGGTAGTGCTGGTGTGCTGTCAGGAGGCTTGCAGCAGGTTTCTGTCACTGCACAGACATCGATGTTCTCCATACTGGGGATGGCCTTGGGAGCATGCATATTGGGGTTTACACATCTGGCATTGGTCAGCATTACCCTTATGTTTCTTTCCACTTATGTTTTCTAGGGTGGTGGGTCAGTCTTTTCAGCCTTGCCTACAAAAGGCTCTATGGAGGTGGCAAAGGCCTTATCCAATATTCAGACGCCCAGGGGTAACAGGTGCAAGCCATCCCAAGAACAGCTGCGTGGCTTGTCAAGCATGACATCCCAAGCAGACAGACATGACACCAGTAAGTGTGCCACTTGCTATGACTGATCATTCCGTGTTTGTACTGTGGCATTATTCTTGGTAAGGGTAGGATGCTGCAAACGGTGAGTGTCATACCGGCCTGGACTACATAATCAGAGAGCTCATCTATGTCTCTTTTCATGTAGTCTAGGGAGGTACATCTCAGGTCATTCACACCAGCATGGACTATGACTGCATCATATTTCTACTTGCTTTGGAGTGACCTGCATACTTCTGTTATGTGGCGTATTGTGGCAGCCTACAGGCAGCTTACTGTACCCTTTCCCTTGTTCAGTCTGGTGTGCGGGACAGCAGTGTGTCTGACTATGGAGTCACCTATTACAACTGTATCAGGCATGTTGTTTCTCCTTCTGGCCTGTGACTGTTTGGCACACCAGCTTTGTGTACTATGTGTTGCATGTGCTATGTTTGGAGGTTGTTTGATTGGGTGTCTGCTTTAGAGGCCTCTGTTGGTGTGCTGTGTTTGTAATTTGTGCCTCCGGGAATGTTTTTCTGTGTTTATGTGTTTGGTTTGCAGTTGTGATAGGTCTATGTGGGACTGTGTTTGTGGTGTGTGTGGTTACCTTCTCCTCCTGACTAGTTTTGGGAGTACTGAGTTGAGGGAGCTCAGCCTCCAGTTTGGATAGATGGTTGCATCTCTCACATATATTTGTATTTCTTGGGTGGAGTTGGGGGTTGTCTGTGTACTTGGGGCAGGTGTAACATTGCCTCAGGATTCACAGATTCAACTTGTTGTGGCTGGCCTTAGTGGATTGTATGTGTGGACAGATTTTATTGCCATACTACTGATCAGTGATTACTTCATTGTTTATGTTTGCTCTATCATGTAGTAGCTTCCTCATTCTCTTGCATGGTTTGGTTATGGCTGGTGTCCACCATGCCAGATTCCTGCGTGTATGGCATTGTGTCTTGTTTTAATTTAGGATTGCATAATCCAAGCATTCCTGGCAGTGTTCATGGAATGGCTGTATTACAGGTTCTGAGGTGTGGCCCATATTTTGCACCTGCACAGGACCTTTAATGGATTCCACATCAGTTTGGAGGAGTGCAAATATTGCTTAACACATGTTTTCCACTGTGGTTTTCTGGCCAGGGACTGTGGTCAGGATTTGTATATCCAGTGTGATTACTCTATGGTCTGGTTTTACCAGTGAGCAATACACTTCTCATCTTGCCATCCAGTACCCATGTTGCTGATTATCACATCCAGTATGCTTACCCCTCTTGTGGGAGTGGTACGTTGTTCCTGGGCCTTTTGGTTTATGGATTCTATGAACTTTTGTCCTACACTGTTGGAGCTAGTATAATGCTCCCAGTCTATGTCTGGGTATTTTCAGTCACCCAATATAATGTGGTTTGGAGGACTTGATATATTCATGTATTCCAGCATAGGCCAGGTGCAGTTCCTGGTGTTGGGACAGTAGTCTGTAGCAGGCTATAAACTGGGGGGCAGTTTTAGCCACTGTTACTTGACCATGGCTAGTCCATGCTGCTTTTTGTTGTGGTACCAACATGGGGGTGTGGTTATCCTTGACAATTCTTGCTAGTCACCCTCCTTTGTAGCTTGTTCCATGTTTTGAGGCTGTACAGCACAGTATGAGGTGTAACCTGGTAGTGTTAGGGTGCTGTTGTGAGCCTTGGCTCAGTTTTCTGTTACAGCGCAGATATCAACATTCTCCATACTGGGTGAGTTTAGACTGCATGCATCTTGCTGTTTTGACTTATCCCTTATCTTATTCTTATCCCTTCTGATACCTATGGAGATAGGTTTGTGTTTTGAGCCTTACCTATTCAGGGCACACTGTGGGTAACAACAGCCTTTGCCAGTATCCATACGGCCTGCACTGATAGGTGCACGCCAGTCCTAGCAGGTGGTGCATCATGTCATGCTCAGCATGTCATCCCAGACTGGCACACATTGGATCCCCTTTGACTAACTGCGATACTTCAGTCAATTATTGCACTTGATCATCTCATTGTCATGTTGTGGCATGATGCTTGGTGAGGGTAGGATGTTAGTCAGGGTCCTCAGGTGTGCATATAGTACATGGTGTTACATTACTTAACACATAGCATTCATGCCTCAGGTGGTGCTGCAGGGCTGCCTCTGTCGGATGCGCATATTACACTTCCCTGTACATGTTTGAGAGCAGGTTGTGTCATGTTAGGCATCCCTGTTACTATATGAGTGAGTCAGAGAGGGGTATCATTCCCAGGGTTCCTACTGAGCCAGTGTATGTGCTATGCGTTGCCTCTTTGCCAAGGCCAGGGCATACTGGGCACGCCTCCTTCTGCCTACTGGGGCAGGCTCAGGTTGTTCCTCCTCCGAGTCACGCCTGCCTGTGATGGCCTTGGCAATGGTGGGGGCTGTTTGGCCCGCCCTATGCTGGTCCTGCTGCAGCTGTTTTCGCAAGATCATATTATGTAGCATAGCACATACCATGACAATTTGGGTACATGTAGTTGGTGTGTACTGCAAGGCTCCACCAGATGTGTCCAGACACCGGAACCGTGACTTGAGCAGCCCAAACACACGCCTATTACATTACGTGTTTGTGCGTGTGCCTCATTATGGCGTTCCTGTTCAGGTGTGTGTGCGTTTCTGATGGGTGTCATCAGCCACGGCTCCAGTGCATAACCTGCATCACTCACTAGGTGTCCATGCGGGATGTCCCCATTGGCAAATGTCTGGTACAGCTGCGTCAAATGCCAGATGTGGGAATCATGGTAGCTCCCAGGACAGCCAGCACACACATTCATTATTATGCCCTGGGCATCACACACGACCTGGCAGTTGATGGAGGGGAAGCCCTTGTGGTTGATGTATGCCCTACCCCGCCCACCGGCTGGTGCTTTGATGCGTATGTGCATGCAGTCTATTGCACCCACTACCTCAGGGTATTCCGCTATTTGCTGGAAGAGACGCATATTGCTGGCCAATACCTCACGGGCATTGGGGAAATATACATGATCACCGACATGTGCTGACATGGCATCCAGGAACTGGTGCAGTACCCTGGAGGCTGATGCCTGTGATATCCCCATCATATCACCAGTTGGTCTCTGGAAGGTACCTGTTGCTAGTATTCTTAGGCCAACACATACCTTGGTTTCCACTGGGATGGGTTCCCCTCTGTTGGTTCTGTGTGTGAGGCGTGGCCTGCACAGCTCCACTATTTGCTGCAGGAGGTCTCTGTCCACTCTATAGCGCTCTACTATCTCCAGCTCATGTAACCCGTGGTAGGTGACCCTGGGCCTGTACACTCTTCTCCGCCTCCTCACTGTGGGTTGTCTGGCACCATCTGCATTGTCACCACCCTCAGCAAGTCGCCTATGTCTCATTATGACAGCTATGGCAGCCCCTAACATTTCTGCTCTGAGTTCAGCTTTTTCAGTTTTCACTTCTGATAACTTAACTCCTGTCTTGCAGTGTCTCTTGAGAGAAACATCCTGCACTGCTGTTTGCAGAGTTTTAAGTGCTGGGCTGGGCTACTATTCTGCCTGTGTAATTGCCTGCATCTAATTGTTTTCACCTGCTAGCTCCAGCAGTATTCCCTGCTAGCTTCCTACTAAATCTGTTGCTTCCTTTTTCCTTTCTGTTTCCTCAGGGTGGAGCCGTGTGTAAACCAGCAGAAACACGCTCACAGTGGCTTACACGCGCGCACACATACTTACACGGTTCAGAATCTGCTTATTCAGATTAAAACGCGTGCACGCCCACGCAAACAGTGTTAAACATCTCCCAACACGCTCCCACATGCTCAGTCTGCCTTACACACATGCACACTGCCTTACTCGCGCTTCATGGCGCGCACACGTGCGCATACACATCCAGCAAGAAACTTTGGTGTAGGCAACAGTGTACACCTTCCATTTCTTGACTTTCTCATGCTTAGTTAGTGGCACACCTCTTTCCATGATATCTGTCTGACATCTGTCATGTAACTCTGACCTCCAATGAACTGCATTTCTTTCTACCATTCCCCCCTGTGATGTCACCTATCTCCTACTCTGTTCCTCCCCTTCTGTAACTCTTACACTACTCAGACTGTGCTCATTTGCTATGTGACAGTGGAATTCAGTATCCTTACACTCATTTGCATCAGATTGCCTACTAATGCTTAGTTACATGTCTTAGACTCAGCTTCCCCTTAGCAACCACTACACGGTGGCCATGTTGGTTTTGGTCTGCTGGTCCCTGCATTGACATTCCATGTATTGCATAAAACCTACATTTGTAGGTTTAAAACCTTCGTTTTATAGCTTTATACAGCGCAGCCCATTTGCGCTGGGCTGCGCTGGTTTAAACATCGGCAATCGCCGAAAAAAAATTATATTTTTAATATATTTGCATCAGGTTACTTTGCCAATGGCCACATATTTGGCCATTGGCATGCTGCCTGACACATATGCACCCTTTATTTGGAGCTGACATGGCTCCATTGCAGTTTTGCAGAAACGCACTCAGTTGTCAACTGAGTACATTTCTGCAGCTAAAACGGCTCTTACACTGGCTGTTCTGGGCTTCCTGGATCGCTAATCATCCTCATTTGCATGCTATTCCGCTGCAAGTGAGGTGATTAGCTTATCCACGCCCACTCCGTGTAAGAGCCGTTTTAGCTTGTCTCTTACACGGACTTTGGGCTGTTCCTGGATCGCGAAGGCTGCATGGAGTCTTACACTACTCTTAGACTCCATGCAAGCCTTCGTGAATCCGGCCCAATGTCTTTATTTGTTAATTACCCAAACTTATGCTGACCAGGTGCCAATCTGTCCTTTATGGACCAAATCTTCCTGAACCTTTCAGAATAAAGTCTGCACACTCTGTAGTTTGGTTACAAATACTTTATTATGTACAGTGGACATAGATGTCAACAATATCTGAATACTGCCTCTAATAACAATGCTGATAAAGTGAAATAGTCTGTAATTTCTTTATATTCCTTTCCTCCTGAATAGTATAATTAATATTCTCGAATGCAGGGTATTTGACCTGACTTCTGTACTCATACTCGAGTGTCTGTACTGCAATGACTTTCTGCATATCAGTCCAAATGATCTAACTTAACTAGCTGTGTCTGAAGTATCTCCTAATAATATCAAAATCTTGTAAGTTTTTAAATGCCTCTTTAGCCTTGGTTCCCAAGCCTTATAAGATCTGTTTATTTTCAAAGTACTGCACATTCTGTTCTTATCAGTATTCTTGACTGAAGGTTATTTTCACTGATGAAAGTGCATTCACTGAAACTGTATGCAAACTATGAAGGCCTGCTTTAATATGGCTACATTTCTAGACTTATGCAAAGAGAATACTGTATTTTTGTACATTTAAATGCTACCTGATCTTAAACATGTTAAATATATGTTGCTTCTAATTAAAGACACCATGGATTGTATTATTAGAGAATAATGAAATATAAAATAATAGAATATGACATTTCAATAGTATATGATAGCATAGATCATTCTATGTTAAGGGATATTTTAGGTTGTTATGGTTTACATCATAATTGGATTAGAGTTATTAACATAATATATGACAATACTTATAACGTGGTCTTACTTTATTGGAAGATTGGCAAAGCTATCAAGATACAAAAAAAGAGTTAATTAGAGATGCCCCTTAAATAGTGTTTTATCTGCATTTGTAAACAATGCTGTGCAGGAGAATTGTAAATATTACTTAATGGAGGCAGTACCATAGATTAGGCCATGTATTTCTTTTCCAATATGCATAGCTCATGCAAATGATGCATTTCTGGTAGTATGGATAAAAGAAACCATTTGTATTGTAGAAAAATTTGCCGGTCTTAGGCTAACTTTAAATAGTAACAAAACTCATGGTTTTTGTTTTATTATGTCATTTAATACCATTCTGTTTTGGTTGCGCTATGCTGTTAAGTAATGCTCCATTTTTAGTTACTGACATTTCTTTAATATAAGTAGAGTTTGGATATGTAAATAAGATGATTACTGTTTAGAACACTATTTTACAAGAATTTTATAAAGTTTTATATATCTCTATATCATTTACATGGAGAATCTAAAAAGTATGTCTTTCTGCACACATATTTTAGGAAAATTGAGACATAGGTTCATAGGTTCATAGATTAGTACTAGGCTAAGTGCTCTTGTGAGCCATTTTAAGCCAAGCTAGTTACCCCATGTATTAAACCCTGCACCTTGTGTCTGTAAGGTAAACCCCTTAACCATTATGCCAACCTAACACAATGGATTCTTTAGTTACCACACATGGGCGACATTTGTGTTTTCCCTACGATATTAGAGACAATTTTATTAATATTATTTCTTGTAATTATATGGGGTCTAAATTGTATCCTATTAAAAGAGTTATTATATATTGTGATGAAAAGGATGGGGAGTTATGTTTAAAAAAAACAGTTGTCTTTTTAGCATTCTTACATTTATTGTGGATACTGGCTAAAATAAAACAGAAGACTAGTAGCATTTTAGGAGTATACCACGGGGAAAAATATAAATAATTTTGGAGACACATGTAATGACAATGTGAGAAAAGAAAACGATATACTAATTTTGACTTGATCAAATACCGATATAAAATTAAGACATGGGACATAAAATAAATGATATGGCAATTGATAGTAGAACATGGTATGAAAATATAATGGAGAAATATGTGAAACGCTGATAAAATGAAAATGATGGTATAAAAATAGCAATGAAATGCAGGCAAATGGGATTTTTTTAAATAAATGGAGGTGAGAGATCCTTTATGGAGATTTTTACAAACAATATCTGTGAAAGGGAAAATAAAATATAAACAAATGTCTGAGATATTGTGCAGCATATGTTCAGATAAAGAAACTATTTAAACTGTGAGAGAATGACTGATATATGGAATACATTTAGGGAAAGCTTTAGTTATACATGTTTTCAGGATATCAGCATGGACATAATCATGTATGTTTACCATACTAACTTAGTTAAGGAGAAATTTAGAAATGATAAATTATTAATTGGTGCATTGTGGATTATAGGGGAAGATGCAAGTGCTAAATTTTTGTACAATAAATTATGAGAAATTCATGAATTATAATGCAAATTAAAAATTATGACAGGAAGTGTGTGTGTGTGTGTGTAATTTTCTGTTAAAGTTTGGATGCTTAAATATACTATTATTTCCTGTTTTCTTTTCTTTGAGATAATAATTGTGTACATATCTTACTTTATGCATATATATTAAGTGATGTATGTTTAGTAAAATCCCCTTAGTATTTTTGTTACATGCCATGGGATCTTTTGCATCCATGGAAGTACTACCAGCTTAGGCAGATGCTACCTCAGTTTAATATCTCACTGGTAAGAAGGAATTCTTGGACTGCTTTCTTCTGTAGTTTGAGTGGTGACAGAACCCTGTGTATGCTCTCAATAGTTGGTTTTAACATTTTTAGTAAGTGCATCACTTATGTAATGAGTCTTTCAGAAGTCTCCTTTATCTCTTTGTAATATGTTCAGGAGAACTTAATATTTTTTTCTGAAATGTGTTCATGAACCTCTAATATTATCATATTCAGTCTTTTTATTCTATTTTGCAAGTCAGTGCTTTTTTGTGGCCTTTGTTCCATCTAGTTTATAGAATTGCTATTTCTTCTTGCTCCTTAGTGAGTGAGATGCATTTCCAGTTTGGTCAGTTTCTGGCATTTTCTCTTGTAACTCCAGTACAGTTTAAAAACTAACAAATTATAACTTCTTGTTTTTTTCCTTCTATGGATTTAACTACTCTCCCTACATATCTCTTGCTTGAAGATTTATTGCCTCATTAAATGTCAGAGCAGCATCTCTGAGTGTTATCCTCTCTGCAAAATGAGAACTGTAATATAAGATGTCAAACTTTGATTTATGTGTCATGTTGTGATCTACAGTTTTAATCTCTGTCTGTCTCTCTCTATTAAACACACACACACACACACACACACACACACACACACACACACACACACACACACACACACACACACACACACACACACACTGTCTCTGAGTTATAGTATGAGCTGCATCTTTTTCAGATAGACATTTTTCAAGATTTCTTATTTTAGCCAATTGGAAATAAATTATGTATTTCCCTTGTTAGGCAGAAGAGGATATTTAAGCATTGTATTTAACATTAGTCACTTAAAGATCATGTTTAAGGTAACAAAATCAGCTTTTATTTTTACATTAAAAAGTGTTCACCTGGTTGGCAGTTAAATAATAGTTACCCAAGGCTGTAGTACACTAATGCAAACCTGGCCACCACAGTGACATATACATGAAATCCAGTCAGTGACAGAGTCATGATGTGCAGCAGTACCTGTTTGAAATATACCTGGGCGCCATAGCTGGAAGACAACATGTATTGTGTATACTTAGGCCTCTGGTAATCCCATTCCACATTAAATGCTAGTGGCAGCAGTACCTGTTTGAAATGTACCTGGGCACCATAGATGGAAGACAACATGTATCGTGTATACTTAGGCCTCTGGTAATCCCATTTCACATTAAATGCTAGTGGTAGCAGTACCTGTTTGAAATATACCTGGGCATCATAGCTGGAAGACAACATGTATCGTGTATACTTAGGCCTCTGGTAATCCCATTCCACATTAAATGCTAGTGGCAGCAGTACCTGTTTGAAATGTACCTGGGCACCATAGATGGAAGACAACATGTATCGTATATACTTAGGCCTCTGGTAATCCCATTTCACATTAAATGCTAGTGGTAGCAGTACCTGTTTGAAATATACCTGGGCACCACAGATGGAAGACAACATGTATCATGTATACTTAGGCCTCTGGTAATCCCATTTCACATTAAATGCTAGTGGTAGCAGTACCTGTTTGAAATGTACCTGGGCACCATAGCTGGAAGACAACATGTATCGTGTATACTTAGGCCTCTGGTAATCCCATTTCACATTAAATGCTAGTGGTAGCAGTACCTGTTTGAAATGTACCTGGGCACCATAGCTGGAAGACAACATGTATCGTGTATACTTAGGCCTCTGGTAATCCCATTTCACATTAAATGCTAGTGGTAGCAGTACCTGTTTGAAATGTACCTGGACACCATAGATGGAAGACAACATGTATCATATATACTTAGGCCTCTGGTAATCCCATTCCACATTAAATGCTAGTGTCTCAAAGTAACAGTATAATAATAAAACACCTGACAAGGCCTAGGCAAGGTCTCACTATCACAAGCAAACATATAATGTTCAAGAGGTAGTAATCATTTGTTACTGCAAATGTTGACATACACTGGCAAAAGGCCAGCAAAATAATAAGAGAGCAGGAGATGGAGGGAAAGACAGAGAAATATGAGCAGGTAAGTAGCGTAAATAAAGCAGGACATAATGATGAGGTTTCTGGAGCAATGAACATGCACCCGCTAAAATTTCTGTTATGAATAAAAACAGATTTGTACAGACGTTTGTGGACCAAGTATGTAAATCAGAATTTTCTTGACTTGGGAAAGGGGTCTGGGGACATGAAATCTGTTGCTTTTGGATTGTGAAGACGCAAAAGTAGCACATTAGTAGAACATGAAGCAGATGGACAAAGGACCTTGTATGGAAAACTCACTTTTGAAGCCATTTAGATTATAAAATTTGGAAAATGCTATATGTTCTTTTTACTGGTGAACTTTTATGTCATTTACAAAAGATGTACATATAATAAAATGTTTAAGAAATATAAACATAAAAATATAAAAATATAACATAAACATATCCATGTATTATGCCTTGGGTTTTGATGATTTGATTTCAATTACAGGTTCATAGGTTGTTACTAGGCTACTGACCACTAGGGCCCTTACAAAAATATCCATGCACCCTAATCCATTTGTTTTCCCAAGTGTCATGGATGTCTGTAGTACTAACTGGCCTTAATTAGACCTCTTAGTTTCTTGTATAGTTTTATAAGAGAGCACTTGTCTTAAAGGGAGTTGCCCTTCCTGATTTTGCCCATGAGTTTTCTTCTTTTATTTTATACCCTGTGTAGCTGAGATTCCTCCAGTAAGACTTGTTTTTAGTGTTTCTTTTGGGTTTATTTCTGGTATGTATGTTAGCCTCTGTGCAGCCATTGGAGCTAGTAGGAGCCTTACATTTTGACAAATTGTCACTTAATAGGATGTAGTTTGGCTCAAAGTAGTTTATAATGATTTAGCTGTGTTTTCTGGGTTGATGTTTAATTCAGAGCGGACAGCTTTGTGATCCAACCTCACTAGTGAGTGAGTACCAGATCTAGTATGTTTGATCCTCTGGTTGGAGAGTACACTATCTGTTCCAGGGTGATTTTGTTAATAAAGTCCAGGAAACATTGTGCCTGTGAGTCTGAGGCAGTGTACATTTTCCAGTCAATAGAAGGGTAGTTGAAGTCACCCATGGATACAGTATTTGGCTGGATGGTGAGTGCCTCTAGTTGGTTTAGGTAAGAGTTATGAGACTCTAGTGACATAGATGGTGACCTGTAGTTAGCCACAATATGGTGAGGCACCTTATCTATGGTCACTTGCACATGGATGAATTCCATGGTGTTATCCTGTTTAACCAACCTGGAGGTATATTTGTTGCTAATGTAGATAAAGACACCTCTACCTTTGGCCCCAGTATAGACTGTGTTGTTGGTCTTAATGTGTGGAAGGCATTGTAGCCTTGTGTGCCGACTACTTTCAAACTTTCAGTTATGGCACTGATGTGTACATTATCCAGAGTGAGGAGGGATTTAAATGGGTGAAGTTTTTTGTTTAGGCTCCTAGCATTGAGCAGTAAACCTTAAGGTTGCTTGTAGACTTTTTCACTAAGTTGTTAGTTTTGACTTTTTGGCATTGCCTAAAAAAGCTCTAAGGGGTGGGTAAATGTATTGCTAATATCTGAAAGCCTTTGGGGGAGGTGTAGCCCATCCTTGGAAAAACAACATGGCATTTTGACCATGTCCTTCTATGCTGACAGATATTGGATTTCCCTGCACTGACACCAGAAACTAAGCCAATTCTTAAAATCAATCATTTTATGTTCATACTGTGGTATCATCCATGGTGCAGATAGAAAGCTGTTCAATGGAAGGCTCATACATATTTGTGACACATATTCCAATAGATCCAGTTTGTCTTTTTCCATATAGTCCAGTGAGGTATGTCTCAGGTCATTTACAACCACACGGACTATGATAGAATCATATTGGTACCAGGGGTGCAGTGACTTGAGTATGTGCGTGATATTGCAGATCCAGGCCCCAGATATATCACTAGCCATTATCTTCTCCTTGTCTATCCTGGTGAGTGGGGCATCTGTTTGATGCAGAAAGGAGTTCTCAATGACAAGAGTATTAGGTAAAGTATATGCTTGCTTTATGGGTTTTGCTGTTGGGGACCATTAGGTATAGGCTTATGTGAGTTGAGTGGTGTTGCTTTTGGTTTGTGTTTAAGTGATTTCTGAGGAACAGTGGCTTTGGATGTCTTTTAGATTTGGGAATATTTTTTAGGAGCAGCAACACCACCAAAAATAATGTAAAAATAAAATAAAAATACCACCAAGAAAAGGCCACTGATAGGAGAAAATCCAAGTTTAATAAAACACTAGCACCTCGGCATGAACAACATTTTATTTTATATTTCTTTTAAGAACCTGAGCACAAGACAGCTTATGTGTGTGGTAACCAGAATGTGTGAGGGATGTAGTGTGGATATTTCTGACAATCTTGGTAGTATGTGAGACTTTTGCATCCAAGGAAGTTGTGTATTTACATCTCTTGCATGCAGTGTTAATTTCTTTAATGATTAACTGGTTTTCTGAGGACATGAGACAATTGCTACATTGCCATAGGATGCCCAAATCTACCAAACTGGCCACAGAGATAGTTGGAAATTGCATATTCATATTGTCCAGACTTGGAATGGGGGTGCTGTTTAGGAATAAAGGTTGGACTTTAAGAGGGGTCTCCTATGGGTAGTTCTGGGAGTCATGGGCAAAATGTTACATAGTGCTATGGTATGGTTGTGCTAGTTGATGTCCAAGTTAGCTGCTCTAAGCTCAATTCTGCACAATGCCACACTATTTAAAAGGTTTCCAATTGTAACTTTATGCACCGATTGTATTGTCTAGACATTTGCTTCTATATAGGACACTGATAACCACTTCTGCTGAGTAGACAGCTCTGCACAAACTTGCCTGATTTATAGTAGAGAAAACAGCTTGAAAGATGACTTCTATACCCTCTACCTAATAAACAACCTCACTTTGAGCTTTCTGGTGTGCTTCCTAACTCAGAAAGACCAGGCAAACACTTTCTGCCACAAAATGGAAGATCCTGGACTCTCTTAATGCAAAAGCACAGCAAAGGCAGCTTTCAAGTGCATATTAAACACCAAACCACAACCAAACAACTAAGCCCCAGGCTAATTCACTTTTCTGCAAGGTGATTCGGGAGGCAAACAGAACTAGAAAAGCCAACAAACAGAGAAATGACTATTTTTGCCATAAAATAAAATAAATACTTTAAAATGCTCAAACAAACATTAGTGATAATGATATAAAGTAAGCGCAAGTGAAGCAAATTAAGACAATAATCTTATCTTAGCCTGGATGGCTCTGGATGCAGTTAAAGCATGTGAAAAGTGTTGCGGAGTTCTCTGTAAATGAACTGAGAGCCTTGCAAACTTGTCTGATTTATAGTATATTAAAAAAAAAGCTTGAACTTTTGTTCCATCAAATGATAACAAACATTAGCATGTTATAGATTATATTATTGCTCAGAATATAATGCTTCCTCTCTCACTGAAATAGGAATTTTAATTTTACCAATCAAAATATGCTCACTGGCATTTACTGACATAAGGTACTCAGCCTTTACGAGGGGGATAAGCAACTCGTGTACCTCTGACAATAAGTAGCAGTGGTGAGCTCCAGTACTGGCTATGAGTAAATACAGGGATCATGAATAAAAAGAGCACTGAGCTAACGATTTAGTTTCAAACAAATAGAATCTTTGACGGAGCTGGCAGAAATATTGCTAAATGCAAGCACCAATATTCACCTGGCTAATAGCTAACATGAACCAGAGGGGATGTGACTCCTGAACTGTGAATATTATGTGCTTAAATTTCAGATTGTATAGAGGACAATGGGGTTTTTCATCCTAGACCTCTGTGATGCTTGCCAATAGAATGGCAAAAGGGGATTGCTTTAAACTGCTGATTTATTTTGTTTGACCTCCATATAAGGTTTTAGCTTTTATTTATGCATTAAGTGGATATGTAGTTGATGTTGTCGAACCTTGTGTTTACAACCAAGACAACAACAGCAAAGACAAAGACAAAAGTTATATACATTTTCAACTTAGAGCAGAAAATGAAACAGCAAATATTTGGGAGTTGACAAGAACTAAATTATTTATAAGAACCCCCACATGGATACAGGAGCAATATGACCATCCTAATGGTAGTAAAAAAGATATGGAATAAACTCCAACCCCCCAAACTCTAAGCTACTAGGACTAACCACTTTGTCATCTTTTAAAGAACAACACAGAGCATTATTTCGGGAAGTAGGAGGGGTGAACTTGCATTATTTTTTCTGAACATGCATTTAGGAAAGAAAGAGGAGTTTGGACCACAGGTATTGCACGTGAATTTAGGTAATGGGGTGCTCCTGGACAATTTAGGTAATGAATTTCAGAAGTGGCATGCTGACCATACACAGTGTGGGATTGTACATTCATAAACACATCATTGGAGTCCGAAATGTGAAATCTGGCATGCCATTGTACAATTTCATCTCAAAATCTGGTTTCACAAATATTGCATATTTTTTAATGTTTCTTGTCTGAACTCATATTTTAGGATGTAAATATGTAAAGACAGCTGTTTATCAGATGAAATCATGAAGATGCTATTTTGCAAATTTGACATAAAATATATGAATGTGAAATGTTCATCAAATTAAATGCAGACTCATGACATGGTCAGTAAGTAATATTTTGATGGAAAGCTTTCAGAATGCTTATCTTACATAACGAAGTGCAAGATGTCATTACACAATTCTGTCTTCAAATCAGGTGACACTTTCTGTGAAAATTATTTATTCTGACAAAATTTCACAAGACAGAGTCATAGTTCATTATACTGACTACTTTGAAAAGCTGGGCTCTGAGTATTAGGAAATAGGGACTATATAGGTGACAGATTAAAACGTTGTGATGGAAATTAAAAAAAAAAATGGTCATTTGTTAAAAGTACCATAAATACAAACAGAAGGAAAACTGATAACGCTTCTGGTGAGTGATAAATGTGTGGTTCAGGAAAGAAGATTGTGTTACATTTGTTGATGACAAATATGGAGAGGAAGGATGGTTGGTCATGAGTCTGTAGAGAAATGGTAAAAAGGATGAGTTATAAATGATGACATTTTTTAAAAATATCTGAGGACATAACACTGAATTATTGATGCTGAAGGATAATGATATACGATCATCACTTTAGAGGTGAAAAGAAGCAGGTGTAGAAGGAGATTTGTATGTCTAACCCATACTGGACTGATGTGTCAGCATGTTATCTCTTCTTTATGTATGTTAGATCTATGACTGCAGATTCTGCTTTGTCATTTTCAATCAGTTTGAGTATTTTTGATAACAGTACACTGGGCATGGTAGTATCATTACACTACTAGACTGATATGTGATTTTTGGGTGATATCCTGTTATGGGTACACAATGTGACTACGAGGCAGGAATTTTTGACACCAGATGACTGTCTAAACCCAACATTACATTACAAGGGCACTGATGGACTGAGGACGTGGAGTGCAGTAGATGTACCAGGAGATGGGGTTTATTTTTTTACTATTATATGGTAAAACAACATAAAGGGTTTCCAGTTTGTGTAAGTTGGCTATCCTGAAGTGGAGGGGGAGATTAAAGTTAAAACAAATGATAGGAAATTGATAATACTGGGGGTTGCAGCACCTGTTGTTTCAGTTTAAATGAGAATTTGTTGAGAGAGATGCTGGACTTGATAAACACAGTGGCAAAATGCTTTAGGTATTTGCCTCCCAAGCAAGGTACAGGGTTCAGTCCTTACCTCCAGCTAATGCCTGCATGGAGTATGCAACAAATTCTCCCTGTGTCTCTTTGTGGTTCTTCCCCTCTAAAAATATGCTGGCTATTCCCACCTCAAAAAACTTTATGGTGTCATGGGCAGCAGCACAGACTCTAGCTGGTACCTATAGCAGGAAGACGAGTGTAGATCAACTGCTTTAGGCGTCAGCTGTGGTGCACAGTGCCCTCTAGACAGGAGAGCATGGATCACAGACTATATAGAGTGTCATGGCTAAAATTGTCTGTAGGTGATTTGGTCACATTTATCAGTGTTGTCAAAAATGGACATAGGTACTTGCCAGTGATAAGTGAGTTTGGGCTCGGCCTACTCTGACTTACATCAGTGACCCATGCTAAGAGGTGGAAGGGGTCTATGTGCCTCTCTTGCCTGGAAGTTAGCACAGAGGACTGGGGCTCTGAGCTGTTAATGAGCTACTTCCTGTGGTACAAGGTTTGATTGCTCAGCCTTTATTTGCCTGTGGGACCCATGTGACCTTGCGTGAGCCACTTAACCAAACAAGTGCTTTGGGGCAATTGGGAACTTGAGCTAAGTTCCTGAATGGTCTTCTGGACTGTATACCTAGAAACTACTTGTGAACTGCACAGAGTGTGCTGTTAGTTTTTATCTTAAACCAGGACCACCATAGAACCACATTTGCGGTTTCCACCTTGGTATGTCAGCATTTCTCTCTGCCAAGCAATTTCATTCCCTTTATTAATGTCCTGCATTAAAACTGTCATATTGACTGATGTTCTGCAATTAGATTAACTTTAAAATGATGTATTTCAAAGCTATTCTGATTAGATTCTCTTCTAGATATCAGAAACTAGTCGCAATTCCTACATTGTTGTCACTGACAATTACTGGCTGAAGACTGCAACTGTGGCACATTGGTCATTAGATCAAGGCCCTGAATAAAACCTGCTTTTGGGAAGTTGAGATTTAGAAGTAAAGATCAAATACACTTCTTTGGATTAGTGCTACATGTGTATGAGATCATTATCTGATGGGTTAACCACTCTGTTACTGGCAAAGGTATGTAGGTTAACATAACATATGTCCAGCATTTCAACTGTGTGCAAGCCATCATGGAAAAGCAAAGTTCTAATATGTTTCCTTGAAAAGAGAGAACAGTCAAAAATGTTTGGTTTTATCTGAGTGAAAGTTCACAGACACAGCACTTAAAACATCTAAAGGCAAGTACACGATCCAGTAATATTTTGAATGAATACACTAAATAACTAGATAACTAAAATAGATTTTTTTTCAGTGGGACAGGCACCTTCTAGACCCTGCTTACTGCAATATTGTCAGTCTGAGGTCACCACACTATGGAAAGAGCAATCAGTAAAACAGCATATAAAACTATCTCACTATTTGTTTGGGCAGCTTTGATCTTAGAGGTCAGATAAGCAAATACCTTTGAACTAAAGCACATTGTTCCCACATACTGTGAGCAAACAGACATGGTCATCCACTTTCTTCAGCAGTGGAGCTTGAGCAAATATGATCTGAGCTTTCTAACACTGAGTGGTAGAAGAATATCTGGAAAAGTCCAAATCAGAAGTCTTAAATATACTGTAAGATGAAATGATGCTGAAAGGTAACAGCATTATGTCAGATATAGATAGCTATACTAAGGGCAAAGATAGATAGGTACAATACCTAATGTGTTCTCCTTTGACAGAAGACACCTTGACCATTGCTTGCTACAGTGTGATGTTCATTATATGTTAAAGCCCCTTCAATGGAATGGCATTATAAACCTCTCTCAATAGGCCCACCCAAAAACAAAATGAGAAAAAAGAAATAAAGACAGTGGTTATCGCTAACAGCAACACATGAAATATAGACTGTTACATACATCGCACTGACATATGAGTGTATCATCCAGTCTGTAGAGCCCCGATTACTGATGTACTGTCCTGCAAGGGATACAGAAACCATTTTTATGTAAAGGAGCAAACATAGAGCACAGAAAGGTACAGAGGTCACTGATGTCTCCTGTTAGTGCATGCACAGTATACAAGATGTGACACACTGTGTAAATGATCCATGGAAATGTGTAAATTAATTACACCCAAGTAATGTGTGAAACACACACACACACACACACACACACACACACACACACACACACACACACACACACACACACACATACACACACACTCACATTTGTCATTAAAGCAGAATATTATGGACACATAACAGAAAAGGGCAGACTTCTGCTACTCACAAAGTAAGATATATGCAATACAAAACCAAAACCTTTTGTACCCACATCAACACAGTTTGCATATCGTCATCGTCACATAATACTTGGTCAGTGACGCCTTCAATAGTGACAGAACATTGTCACAAGCAACAACTCAGATTGTGTTGTGAGGATATGTACACATGTCATTATATATCAGAGAGCGCTATACTACGTTTCAGCAAAGTTTAATGGATCAAAAATTTGTTGCTGTAAAAACCTGACTCAAGGGACCTTCCCCTTCTGCTCTAAATTGAAAATGGGAAAATGGATATCAGCCTGTCCACCCTTCCTGCCCATTCCATATAAAAAAACTTTGAGGTCACAGTATATCAGGAAATGATTGAAACCACAAAATGTGTAATATTGGTGGAGCCACTGGAGTTGTAGAGATACAGGAGGTCCAGAACAACCAGGTATCTAATTGCATGATAAATGAGAAAGAAATCTCTCCTCAAAAGCCTGTAAGACACTGAATAATAGCATAGAGCTTTCAGCCTCTTGAGAGCTTAGGGACATTAGGTCTTTGATATTGAAAGCAACAAAAAAGCACCAGGTAGCAAGTAGCAAGTAGCAAACAACGAACACAGTATCCAGCAAATCTTTTAATAAAATCTCTCTGACGTCTCAGCCAAAGCCTTCAAGGAGGTCTTTGATATTGCCCTAAATAGATTTGACTATAAGTTAAGAACCTTTGGTGTCCTTCTGACTGCTTGGTTTGATCAGTGTTGAGTATAAGACAGTGATTACCTCTTTAGACTTTGAAGATATTCCTTTTGCAATTAGCTGTGGTAAATTAAAGGACTATAAACAAACCAAGAAGAAACTTTGCAGTGTGGAGGGTATGAAGTTCACTTCTTGAATTATGTTACGCACGTAGTTCACTAATACCAATCAAACTATAAAATACGTACTACAAAATAATAAAATAGAAAATAGTAGGTAGTCCACAATTGAGTTAAAAATGTAATATCCTTTATTGAAACACACAACCAAGTGATCCTAGTTGAGTATAATGAAAAGCATCAAAAACATTCATTAGTTCTATATAATCAGGTTATTTGGAGCAAGAACGTGATTATAGAGGGTGGGTCTCTTAAGAGCAATAAAAACAATAAACTCATTCCTTTAACCAAGTCCTCCTTCACCCTTAACACCATAGTGTAAACTAACACTGTGCTACCTCAGAACTGAAATTAAAAAGCTAGAGACAAATTAAAATATATCATATAAGAACAGCTTATTAAGGCTTAACCTACTAATCCAAAATGTATTAATTAAAAAAACTAACTCACTAAAAAACTAACTCACAGGCTTCAGGCCAGTTATTTTATATTAAGGTTTGTGCTCTGCACTCTTGTGGGAGGAGAGGCTGGACTCTGCCCTTCTGAGCTGTGAATGTCTGGTTAAAGGTTTATAGTGCCGGCATATTTGAACTGTTTCTTACTGAAATTGGTGCACCTTGTTTGCTGTAGCATAGACTAGATCCAGGCCTGCTGAATCTAGCTTTGCTTGTATAACCTGAGCACTAATCCAGGCCTTCTTAAAAGTATTCAATTGCATTTATTACTGCTTGGTAGCAACCTTATTAAAATGTAGCTATCATTCTAAGCTTTTTGGTTTATGTGCTTGGGCTTCAGACCAGTTGTTTTACATTAAGAAGGTTTATGGTCTGCACTGTTGTGGCAGGACAGGTCGCTTACATCCTTCTAAATTGGGAACTGCTGATTGAAGGCTCAGTGTCTGTTATTCTAAAAGTGTATTAGTTCTGGTTTACGTACTTGGGCTTCAGGCCAGTCATTTTACATTAAGAAGGTTTGTGGTCTGTAGTCTTGTGGGAGGAGAGGCTGGACTCTGCCCTTCTGAGCTGGGAATTTCTAGTTAGAGGCTTATAGTGCCTGCATATTTGAACTGTTTCTTACTGAAATTGGTGTGCCTTGTTTGCTGTCGCATAAACCAGATTGAGGCCTGCTGAATCTAGCTTTATTTGTATAACTTGAGCACTAATCTAGACCTTCTTTTTAGGAGAAGGTTCCCCTGCACCCCAGTGGCAGGAGTGTGTAGTTAGAACTTGTCTGATTGAAGACTACAGGAACAGGGCTCAGTTTTGAGATTTTTTATTGGTTAATTGGGTAATTTGTTTAAAAGCCTTTTCTTATTGCTTGTAGTCATCTAAAGCTGTTTTAAGTGTATTGTGTACTGTTTGTAGTCGTTTAAAGCTGTTTTAAGTGTATTTTTTACTGCTTTTGCCTTATCTTTTCAAAACAACTTTTTCCTTGTTTCCCACCTTTCTAAGCTAGTATAGTCCAGTTTTCAGGCTAGTGCTGAATTCAGGGCTGTGTTACAAGTTTCTGAGTTTCCCATGCTTTACTTGGATAGAAGGAGGTTTCTCTGTTCACCTGTGAGAGAGGGAGCTTTGAGCAGCCACCTGTCCCTGGAGGATTGGTTCCAGCCCACAAGTTAGTAGATTAATGGGCCATTTTGGGCTAATTTCTATCTCTTTCATTTCCCTGCTGTAAAAACCGCGTTTGCATGGTTTTGCACGTCCGGGCAGTACTGGTTAGCTAGGGCTAAATTATTCCTGGCTCCACCAAGTCTTCTCTTCCGTTTTTCCCTTGAAAGTAATCTAACTCTCAACCTAAGCACTTAAAAAGCATCCTACAGTCCAGCACTTGCTCAGACCTAACAGCAAGCACTAATATACCCCAACACTTGATTGCCAGCAGGGCAAGGCTCATTATTCACCCCTCACCAACCAAGCGACTAAGCAGAGCACTCTATTATTCAGGCATGACCAAAGGGCAATTTCAGGTATACTCTCCAGTCCAGCTGGTGAACCTGGGTATCCTGAGGCAGTGTTAGAACTGCCTCATGTACACAGACAACCCTCTCCTCCTACCACAAAACATTAACGTATGCGAGAGATGCAATTATATAGCTAAATTGGAGGCTAAGCTCTCTCCACCCAAGACTGGAACAGGCAGTCATGAGGAGAAGGTTAACACTTGCACCACACCTCCAGCCTCACAAAGACATACTAAACCAGCACTGATAAAAATACACATAAATACACAAAATCATACTCGGAGGCTTTACATAAAAACCTGCAAAAGCATCAGAGACCTCCAAAGCAGACACTCAAAAAACCTGCACCTCCCGTCACAAACCAGACAACACATAAAACACAAAATCATTGTGCCGCACAATCACAGCCCTTAAGGTGAAATAACATACCTAACACACTAGTAACAGGTGACACTATAGTCAGACACACTGATGTCCCACTCACTAGGCTGGACAAGGAGAAGGTTACTGTTAGCTGCCTGTCGAGAGCCAGAATCCGCCACAGAACACAAGCACTCAGGTCACTCCAGAACAAGTACAAATATGACTCTGTCATTGTTCATGTTGGTGTGAATGACCTGAGACGTACCTCATGAAAAGAGACATGGAAGAGCTCTCTGATCATATAGCCCAGGTGGGTGTGACCCTGAACCTGAGTAATATCCTGCCTTCACCAAGAATGATACTGCAGTATAAAGAAAAATTATCAATTTCAACAATTGGTTAAGCTTCTGGTGTCATTCAAAGGGGATCCAGTATCTGTCAGCCTGGGATGACATGCTCAACAAGCCTCGTAGCGTCGTAAGAGACTGCTTGCACCTGTCACCCCTAGACTTTTGAATACTGTCCAAGGCTCTTGCTGCCCCCATAGTGCCTTTTTTAGGCAAGGCTCAAAAGTCAAGCCCACCTCCGTAAACAGCACAAATAAAAAAATGAGGGTTATGCTACTCAATGCCAGGAGTTTAAATCTCAAAATGCACATGCTCGAAGCACTCCTCAGTATGGAAAATGTCGACATCTGTGCAGTAACTGAAACCTGGTTCAAGGCTCCACAGAGCACCCCAGCAGTACTGGGCTACAACATACCACAAATTTTGGCCACAGAATGTGGACCGAAACACAAAAGGAGGGGGTGTATCCATATTCATCAAGGATACCTACACCTCCAGGTTAGTGGCACAGCATGATACCTCTGAGATCATTCATGTGCAACTAACATCGGGCAAATCTGCAATGTAAATTGTGGCCTGCTACAGATCATCCTCCATGACCCAGTACCACCACTCCACCTTTCTGGAGATGGTGGAAAACATGAAGGTCCTACCGAACACCTTGATATTGGGTGATTTCAATTACCTTACCGTTAACTGGGAAAACTACTCAAGTACAAACTCCCAGGTCCAGTGCTTCCTGGAACTCAAATGCCCTGGATCAGCTGGTAAACTCCCCTACCAGAGGTGAAAACATATTGGACCTGGTCATCACCAACATTGGCGACAGTTGTTCTGCACCTGAGGTCAACCCGTCACTGGTTAGATCAGACCATAAACTAATCACTCTGGATGTCCACACCACACCACCACCCCCAACCAAGGAAACCACAGTGAAAATCTTTTCTATAGCAAACTTCACCTTACTTAAGACAGAGGTGGTAAGTTTCATAGCCCCCACGCTAAAGGATAACAGTGTCCAAGATGCAGGAACCTTTACAAATGTACTCTATGAGCACCTACAAGGATGCATGGATCATGCCATCCCTAGTAAAACCAAGACTCACTCCCCTAAGAGAAGGAAACCAGTCTGGTGGACCCCTGTCATAAACAGGCTATACAATAGAAGGAGGAAACTAGTTCAGAAAAAAAGCAAATCCCAAGGAGGAAAGACATCCCTGATCAGTATCAGTAAGAAACTAAGGTCCCTCATAAAATCATCTAAGGCTAACTTCGAAAGAAAAATAGCCAAGGATTCAAAAGATAACCACAAAGCCTTCTTTAGCTATGTCAAGAATCTAAGTGGCAACTTGCAGATATGCTCTGAGCTAGTGCAAAATAGCACAAAATATACTGAACCTACTGATATTGCCAACATCCTGGCAGATAGATTCAGTGCAAACTTCACCCCCCCCACCCCCAAAAGGGCCCACAACAATACCAGAAAAGTGTAGTGTCCCAGAAATCACAGATGCACAGGTGAAAACAGCCCTTTCAAAAGCCAAAAGCTAAGTGTCAATGGGGCCAGATGGTGCCCCAGGCTGCATCTTACATGAACTACAGAACGAACTAACCCCCCACCTAAACACACTGTTCAACCTCGGCCTCTCCACAGGCTACATGCCCATAGAATGGTGCACAGCAACGGTTATTCTGCTCCACAAAGGAGGGGCCACAACTGACCCTGGTAACTATCGCCCCATAAGCCTGACTAGCCTGGTCTGTAAGGCTATGGAGAGCATCATCATGGAACTCATTAACAAAGACATTGGGAACCTCCAAACACTTGACCCGACCCATTTTGGCTTTGTTAAGGGCAGATCATGCCTACTAAACCTGGTTGACTTCTTTGAGACAGTCACCAAGGTCATAGATGAGGGAAGGTGGTTCACACAGCCTACCTTGACCTCGCCAAGGCTTTTGCCACCTTTCCCCACTCAGGAATTATAGAAAAGCTCACCAGCCTGAACATAACCCCCTACGTCACAAGATGGGTTGCCAACTGGCTTACAGACAGAACTCACACAGTAAGAATAGCATGCTCCAGGTCCAACTCTAAACCAGTCACAAGTGGTGTCCCACAAGGCTTGGTCCTGGGACCCCTACTGTTCAGCATATATGTCTCAGAAGTACAGGCAAACACAGGAGGACTATGGCTAACCAAGTTCGCCGATGACTGCAAACTGGGATTCACAATTGTCGCTCCGGCTGACATGGACATCCTCCAAAAGGGCCTTACTGAGACGGACACCTGGTGTCAAAGTCATGGTTTCAAGCTAAATGTCAAAAAATGCATAGTCATCCCATTTAGGAAAAACAAAACACCCATGAATTACCACATTTTTGGCAGACCCCTTAATATAGAATACGTAATAAGAGATCTGGAGACTCCTTCTATGTAGCCCATCTAATTAGTAATGGGTTCCCATCTAGAAATAAAGAAGTTATAGTGCCCCTCTACTCATCACTCATCAGACCCATCATAGAGTACAATGCCTCATTTGGGATGTACCTCACAAGACACTTCCAACAGCTGGAAAGATCACAAAAGTACCTCACCAAGAGGATTACTGGCTTCAAACATATGTCCTATGTAGCCTGACTGGAAAAACTCCGGCTGTACTCAGTGGCATATCGCTTACTAAGAGGTGATCTCTGCCTGACTTACAAAGCCATGTCCAACTCAAAATTGATGGACATGCTCCACCTAAAGAAAATCCAAGTCACTGCGAGCCACTCGCTCTAGTGAGCTAAACCTCGCCACAACACTAAATAGAACATGCTGGAGGGATAGATTCCTGTCACAGAGAATCCCCATGCTTTGGAACAAAATTCCTAACTACATTAGGCAGAGCCCCTCACTAACACTCTTCAAGAAAAACCTTGATGAGTAGATGGGTAACAGAAAATACACCCCTAGGATCACTTCATTGGCTCTTCTTGACAGAGGCTCAGTTAATTAATCAATGGGGTGGTGAAAGCTGACACATTCAGACTAGGCTTATAAATGCCCTTGGGCAGATAGCCTAGTACCTACTTATGGAACCTATGAACCTATGAAAATGACTAACTAATTAACTAACAAAAAGATCTACCAATAGACATCTATAAGAATAAATATTAATACTTACAAACTGAAACACTTTTAACATAGATCGCTTTCATACCGAATAAATACTTCATCAGGTTTGTGTGTAAAAAACATATAATATTAATGAACATGGTGTTCATTTGTAGATTTATACACATGATTGTATGATTATACATAATGATTACCACATACTGATACATTTTTAATGCGGTTAGCTCTGTATGATGCCATCATGGAGAAAGATGTTGAAAAACTTGACCAGTTGAAGGTACACTACATGTACCACATGGCCATTGTCTACAAACTACATAACCTTTTGAAGAAATTTATCAGATTTAGTAGACAGGATCTACCATTCATGAAATCAAGCTGTTGGTCATCAAGTCAAAAAGTTTCTTGATATTGTAGTTAACGAGGTCAGTTATAATGCATTCCATGACACTACAGATGAGGCTTGTAAGACTGATAGGTCTGTTATTATCTGGGTCTGCTGTATACCCACCCTTATAAAGGGGCATATTCACTGCAGTGCACAAGTTATGAAGGATGAAACCACTGGCTAAACTTAAGTTGAACAATTTAAGCAGTGGGTATGCAAGAGCATGCTTCACACTATGCATCAAGCAACCAGGTATATTGTTAGATCCCAAGGAGGAAGTAGTTTTGGTTTTTGGTTAGTACTTCAGAAGGAAGTATTTTTGGTCTTGGTTATCAATTTCAGTAAATGATCTTTAGAGATAATTGGTGGAGTAAAGAATTCAAGTACTTCAGGACTTTGGCTAGACATTTTGGTGGTGAAGTTGGCACTAAATGTGTTTGCAAGATGCCGATAATGTCTTTTGGCTTAGAATAGGAGGCATCATTTTGAATAAGTTCAGAGAAATGTCAGGTATTCTTTTTTTGTTTTCTAACATGGCTATAAAAAGATTTAGAATTATCCTTGGCTTTAGACACCAGCTTAAGTTTATGGGTTCTTTAAGTGGCCCTGATAGTGGTTTTCATTTTTTGTAATGCTTTTGTTATTTTCCTTGAAGACAGGGGTTTTGGATCTGCTAGATTAATTTAAGGAGTTTCTTTCTTTTATTTCACAGTTTATTTTTGCATTTGGCATAATACTTGGTTCTGATAGGGACTGCTAGCTATATATATTTTTTTCTAATTCATTACAGAATTCCTGTAGCAAGGTCAGGGGTGGTGCAGTAAAAAGTTTGTTTGTGTCTTTTGGCTTTTCCCGTTAGGGGTCGCCACAGCGGAAATCCGGTCCACTAATGATTGGCAGTAGATTTTTACATACTGGCTTGCTGGGCCTAACGCACAACCTTCAACGAAGGAACGCCCATTCACGCATGTCGCCGCACAGAAGACGCTCTAACTGAAAATCGAACAGGCCATGTCTAACTGTGAGGCGACAACGCTACCGCAGCACCACCACCGCAGTGGTGCAGTAAAAAGTAAATTTTGATATTTCATGATAGTGGTTGCCACCACACTGCAGTTGGAGCTTGAATGAAGAGGTGTGATGTAGAAGCACAGCCTCTTAAATGAAGTGAGGCAGTGTGTGGATAATGTGGGATAAGTCTCTCCATTAAAACAAAGGTAGAGATATTGCATATATCAATAAAGAGTGAAACAGGGATATGGATGTAATACTGTTACAGCAACATGTGTGCATGCATGTATGGTTGCACGAGTGTGTGTGTGCATGTTTGCATGTGTATGTGTGTGCACTTGCACAGGTGTGCGTGTGTGTATATGAGTGGTTGCACACATGTATGTGTATGCTTGTGCGCAGGGATGTGTATCTGTGCACGTGTGTATATGAGTGGTTGTGCACGCACATGTGTATGTTTGTGTGTGTGTGTGTGTGTGTGTGTGTGTGTGTGTGTGTGTGTGTGTGGTTTACATATGTGTGTGCACATGTGTGCACGCACACGTGCAAAAGTAGAAGGGCACAAAGTGCCTACATGGAGATTAAGACTATATAGGGCAACAGCATGTCTTACACCTAGTATTATATATGGATCTCAATGTCATACAGTAGCACAGAAGTCTGAGTATTTATGCCATTCCATATTGCACATAGTTAGGTACACAGTGCTGGACTACACTACAATCTCCGTGCATATAATGCTGTTAAATCTATAACATACTGTCCAGATCAGTGCACACTATGTTCTGTATAAGCAGAAGTGAAGAGTGAGAGAAAAGACAGGACAACTAGTTGGAAAGTAAGCACAGCACATACATAAGGTCTCACGTTTGAAGGTAACATGCATAATTTTAGGATGTGTGTACAGGGTAGTATTGTTGTCAGCAAAAGGGACATTTTTATTTTATACATAAGAAGATGTTAGTAGTATGAGAATTACATAAGTTGAAATACATCTTGGAGCTTGTCACAGAGGAGATGAGGAAAGATGCACATATAACTGAACAGACTGATTCACAAGATGAACATGGCAGAAACTTTAGTGCATGAGATGTGGGTGGAAAAAGGAGATATATGGACAAAAAGGGGTTTAGTAAATATTGATGGGGGTGGAGTGAGTTTCAAACAAAGTAAAAGCACATGAGTACTGTGACAAAAAGTGACTGGGAAAAGCATGAGATACTTGCAAACTAAAGTACCTGCCTTCTGAGTCAGCAGCATGGAGCTGCCTTACTATATTATATAGTGAGTCCCTCATTACCACTACTCAGAAGAAGCTGCACACTGTGCTTCAGTGAAAGCAGATGAATATTATTTTGTATCAGACAACCCCACAACACCCCTGGGACAGTATCCATGTGCAGATGTAGCTTTTGCAGCATGACCTCTCCACCATGCCTTTGACACTGAAGGATGTATGCTCTGGCCTCATTGTAGTGTCCAGTTGCTACATACTGAGAGGTGTATGGTGTTGTTTCTGCATCTGTAGCCTTAGGATGTGGACTCATATTTGCTAGGAAACTCATCAAGGAGACTATATGACATTACAGGTGCAAACACCTGTACAAAAGTATGCATATGTGACCATCAATACATACATAGCCCATTGTCACAGTTCAAGACATCCTGCATAGTGAAATTCCATCACTTTCATTATAGAGCACACTACATTCAATGGAAACCCGCCTTTAGAAAATACTTATATTAATCGTTTGTTTTTATTTTTTTACAGTTGTTAATTTTACAGTTGTTAATTTTGTGCATGCCGCAGTGGTACGGCGGTAGCGTTGTTACCTCACAGCAAGAGGTTCTCCCATTCGATTCTCGGCTTGGCTTGGGAGTGCCTTCTGTGTGGAGTCTGCATGTCCTCCCTGCATTTGGGTAGCGTTCGAAAGACATGCGTGTGTAAATGGGTGTGCCTTCGTTGAAGGTTGGGCGTCGAGCTGGCACCTCGGTGTTTTGTAAAAATCTACTGCCAATCATTAGCGGACCGGAGTTCCACTGTGGCAACCCCTTACCGGGAAAAGCCAAAAGACAAACAACAGTTGTTAATTTTGTAGGTCAATGTACCCTTTTCATGCATGACTCAGAAAAAGTAGGCAGTAGAACTCATTTTATTTGCAGCTGCAAAGGTTCATTCATAAAGTAACATACATGCATGCATATTACAAAATAAGACGTGATTTTTACATAACAGCTATATACATATTTAAGTGTAAGGACAGTCATTGCAATAACCATACAGCTAAGAGTATTCCTGTACCGAGAATTCCTGTACTGCGGGAAGAAAAGAGGGAAGAATGGAAGAGGAGTGGGAAGCTGTTAAGGGGTTGACTAAAGCTGAAGATAAAGCTAACATTTTGAAAGCAAACATGAGAAAAAAGGGAAAAAATGAACACTTGAGTTCATGTTATCATCCCCTAGCTATGTCAAAAAATGTAGGGTTTGGGATTAAAGATTAAAGAGTGGAGGGTAACCTTATTTATGGATGTTATAGCACTGATATTGAGGAGATTGCATTAGGTAGCTTTTCAGCACTTTGTGGAAGCTCTGTAAGCTGGATGTGGCTGTATTATCTTGTGGTATTGTATTTTATATAACTGGTGCCAGTTTTACCAATGCCAAGTAAATGCATCAAAAGGGGTAGTACTGGTCATCAACTGGTTTATAGAATAAGATGCAAAGGAGCAAGTTTGCTGTTACATATACTGGGCACCCACTAGTTTGGACAGGAGTCTGACAAATATGTTCATTAGAGGAATTTGAGTGAATAAATCTCAGAAATGTTATTCAAAGTCGTAGTGCAATGCCAGACAAGTAGTATTCCAACCTAGGCAAAAGTACATTAATAGCTATCACTTTTCAAGCCTCCTTGGTAAGTAAATGAGATATTATTTGGGTTATTTTAAGTTGTGTAAGCACTTTTTGGGATAGTCGGTGCACATGTAGGTGAAAAGAGAGCTTTTGATGTAAAATAATCACTAGGCAATTTTGCTGTGTTACATTTAGGAGTGGTTGTTTTTGCTGGTTGAGGATTTTAAGGGTGTGTCTGCTAAAGAGAAACTTTGGCTAGTTCCAAATATAATGACTGCAGACCAACAGAATTTCAAAGTCTTTTGTTTAAGGGCAGAGTTGATTAGTTGGGTAGAATCTGTAGCCTTAATAAAAATGACGTCATCTGCATACATGATGCAACTTAGGTTTGGAAGTTTCCATAGGAAGTTATTGATAAATGGTGGGAATACTAGGGACCCAAGTACTGACCCCTCTGGAATTCACATTTCAGTTGGTGTGGGGTTTTGGTTTGTATTATTAGAGGAGATAGTAAAAGTTCTGTTATGTAGACAACTTTTGAAGTAGTCACAAGACCTTGTCAGAGAAGTTGCTTTGTTTTAGTTGTAACCGAGTAAGTTGCGATCAGCACTTTCAAAGGTTCTTTTTTAATCATTAAAAATGCCCAATAAACAGTCCTTTGTCACAGTTGTTGATAATATTGTTTATGTCTGTAAGGATGGCTGTAGTGATACTGTATTTGGCCCTAAAGCCATGCTGCTTGTCTGTGGGTATATAATCTTGCCTTACAAATGGTAAATTGTGGTCATAATTTAGTTTTGTCATTATTTTGCCTATAGGGTATAGGTTTGCAACTAGCCAGTAGTCCTCGATTAACTTCAATGTAGGTATTTTAGGGTATGAGTTGGTGATGGCATGTTTGAATAATGTCAGGATCTGCCTGCTTGTCAGTGATAGGTTGAAGATGTGTACTACGATTACATGTTCGACCATTGTTAGGATGAGTCAGTAGATTACATAACTTTTGCATTTGCATTGGTTGAGTATTTTACTAAGATAGCCTTTAACTTGCTTCCTAGTAATAGTTTTAAAGCAGCAGAAGAGGTATCTTAGATATGAATAAAGTGGTTCAGTTACAGTAGGTGGAATTGTATTGGTAAGGTAGTGATATTAGGTTAAGGGGGTTGCATACCTTCTTATGAAAGGCTTATGCTATTTCTGGGTTTAGTATATTTTCCCTTTAAGTGTTCATAAAAAATGTGGTTAGTTAGAGTTCTTACCTTATTCCAAAGTTGTTTAGGTTGTCCCCAGAGAGCTTGTTGCATCTTCTACAATATTCACCTTTGACCTTGTTGATACTGATCATAGTTACTCTTTCAAAAGTCTTATATTTATGTATTATGTGGGTACTTTCATTTGTTTTTCCAGGCTAGGTCTCTATTTTTCATAAGCTGTAGAATGAAATACCTAAGTGAGACATGCAGACATATAATAGAATTCTCTACAACAACCTTAACATACATGCCACCAGAATCTGTGTGTTAGAATTTTCTACACACTCTAAAGATATACAGACATACAGTATGTACCTTGAGAGTGCATGGTTGGAAAAATAACACATACCAAAGTGATCATCACAGTAAAGGGCATATGCTGAGAACATGTTTATAAAGCCTGTGCTTCTAGGTAATAATCCCCATTCCAGCCTAATTGTATTCCAAACTGCATCCCTTCTTTAGCTTTCTCACTCATGCAGCTGAATGCAGCTGGGTACCATGGAAATAAGTAAGCATGACACTGCAGGTCACTTTAAATTAAGTCCATGCAAGGCATTTTTTCTTTTGGTGCAGTTGTCCATTAGTTTGGCCCTTGTGTTTTCTATGGGAGAAGCAGCTTCAGTGCATGGCACAGTGACATAGCAACATGTACAAAGTCACAGTACATCAAGTATATTCATGTGCTGCATACATCTGTTTAGCACACCCTTACCTGCTGTTATTGCTCCATGCATAGTAACTGAAACAGATCTAGTAATGTCATGCTGTCACTGCAGTCTGTCAGTTCACTGCAGCAACCTCCTTCAAAGCTTCACTGTACCTCCAGCCATTGTATATGTCTCCATATACGTAGCACTTCTGGTATTGGTCACCTTGTGCCAACATACAGCATGTATGCACTAATTGGCACGTAAGAAACACTATGTTGACATGCAGATGGGAACATAACATGCACCTGCAAGTTTTGCATAACACATGATGAGAATATCATATATTTTTTTATTTGCCATAGGTAGCTATACTGTCATATGTTACATTGCTGGTACTGTGTTTTGTAGCTGGTCAGATACATATGAAATAAATGTTGAATGCAGCTTGCTACATTTGTAAGTAAAGAGCTTGCTACAGTTAAATTTCTGAATGGAAGATTTTTTTTTCTTTTTACCATTAGGAAAACACAACTTTGGGTTGAGTAGGGTGCCAATTTGATAACTGCCCAGGGCACCAGATGATGAAGCTATGGCTCTGTCAATAAACCATTTTGTCTGAAACAATTTATTTCTAATGTAAGAGGGAAGGCTGTTCCTTATAGCTGGGACTATCTTACTTTCAGATCTCTCCTTTGTGATCAGATTGAAAGTAACTCTTTTAAAAGACAAGGCTCCTTCTTCTAACAATTTCATGGGGTAATATTAGGATAAACCAGCTTACTGGAAAGTGATGGGTAATAACCTACAAATAAATTAAAAGTGGAAATGGACAGTAGTAGCTCAGCTCTTGCTGTTATTGGGAGCTATCAGACTTTCTGCAGTGTTCTCAGTTTCCTCCCGGAAAATAATATGAAAGAATTTGATGCGTGGTTTTCAACAACTGAGTGTTGTGGAATAAACTGGGGGCTGTGAATGGAAGGGCATATTGCAATCTTTGAATCAGAACATTGACTCCAATAGCACATCTTGGCTTGGAAGTCAGAACATTAGTAATCTTGTTGGTACCCCTCAACTCACTCAGGATTATATCTACCACCTGTAAGGTACATTATTTCAATGACTGATTTTCACTTTGCCAAGGACAAAGAGATTCAAAGTTCAGTGCATGATGACAGGAGAACCTGATGTTTTTTTTTTGTTACACAGGCCTCCAATCTTCATGAGTCTCTGACTTGTCCTAATAAACACCATTGCAGTTTCACCTGTATTAAGATTGGGTTCATTTTTAATTTAAGTAGATAAGCAATTTGGAGGAATTAAGCCTGCATTAAGTGTCCAGCTGTAGTCAGAGATTTAACACTTATTATTAGTATAAGGTTGTCTGTATATGGAGTGAGGTTGGGGTTGGGAAATTCTCCAGTTACATTGCTTATGGATAAGGAATAGAGTAGGATCCCAAAATGTATTCCTGAGGGACTCATGACCTAAAGCATTCAATATGCAATCTATATTCTGTAATTACAATTTTGAAAGCTTTATTGCCCAGATAACTTTGCATCCATATTCATGGGTCTACACTGAAACTGCAGCTATTATGCTTATACTGAAGTAATGGATGATCTGCCATCTCAAAGTCCCCTTTTAGTTCCAGGATATTATTTATTTATTATTTTTTGTCTTTTGTTAACTGGGTTAGTCCAGCTGGGCTAGTGGCTCATTTTCAGTGGAGACCCAAAGAGAAAAGCTCCACAAAAAGAAACAAGTAACAAAGTGTACAATAAGCAGCAATGTGAAATTTGGTTACATAACTACATACATTCATGCCAAATCAGAGAATATGAGTACAAAAGCAACAAATGTTCATGCAAATGACATCTGCAGAATTTGCAAAGCATTCAGTAAACATATTATGTGTGTGCTCTCCATCAAATAGAGACATATTGCATAAATTACATTGCCTAGTATGCAGCTGAGTGACCTGCATGCAGACCCCTGCAAACATGGACGGGTATGTAGATTACAGTTCACAACAACATTGTTCAGCTTTACTGGTACTTGCCATGCCTAAGCCAATCCTGAGCAACTGGAAGATAGAGAATACAGTGTTCATACAATCTAATACCGAATAACAAACTTTTGGCTGAACAATGATGTGTTCTTACCCAGGGGTCATTAATTAAATATTAGGTTTTGTGGCTGATGCATTTTTACTTGTGAAACTTTAACTACATGTAGGTGTTCTGTGGTGTTACTTAATTTCACCTTTTACTTATTTGCAATGTATTTGATGATTTTTCACTGGTTCTTCCATTGCAGGTAAGCATGAAAACTCTTGCAAACAAAGATGTCATTCTCAGGCTTTTTAATGCATATCTCTGTCTTTGCCTCTTATTAATAATTATGTATTTATCAATTTTCTTGAGCACATTAATCCTGCTAGTCATGCCCTATTTTTGTGGGAGACTTGAGGTGGTACTCACACTGATTAGTCTGGTCAGACGTATTAATGTACATTTTGTGCAGAATTTGAAAGCTAGATGCAATTTTGATTCATAGTATGCAATCTGGGACTTGAACTCTGTTTGCAATGATACGTTACAGTAAGTGAGTCTGGAAACATTTGAGAAATTGAGTTGAATTTTTAGCTGCGAATGTTTGATATGAAGTCTAATAAAAGCCCCTGATCTTTTTGATGTATTGTGGGATCTTTCAAATCCACTGGAGTTACTAAACATGTAACCT
The DNA here is from genome assembly GCF_019279795.1 of Protopterus annectens. NCBI lineage: Eukaryota > Metazoa > Chordata > Ceratodontiformes > Protopteridae > Protopterus > Protopterus annectens. Next base: position 893,678,776 of record NC_056731.1, read on the forward strand.
TGGTTTAACATCTTAATGGAAGACAGCAATTCAAGAAGACGGCACCTTCTTATGCTGCACTGCAGTGTCAGCTTGCAACATTCTGAAGACATTTGTTCTACTCACCTATGTAAAAATGTTAAATATGTTCCTTTATGTATAATAGTATGTAAATGTATTGTCACTTTTGTTTATTTGTTTTTTACATAGAGCTTATCTCCCCAGGCCTCCACTGAAAATGGACCTGCGTCCAGTCGGACTTTTCCGGTCATCAAATGTAAAATAAAAATAAAATAAAAAAATAAATTAATTCAAGCACCTGCTGTTGGGATAGAACCCACAGCCTTCTGATTTTCCTGGCACCTTGCATTAAAGCAGCTGTGGCAGAGTAACAGTTCTAAGCCTGACCAGAGTGTGTTAGAAAGGTGGTACTTTTACATATGTGAAATTGACAAACTAAGGACTGCTAAATATGTGATGCAATGCTCATATATGTGCATCCATTTTCACATCACTAAGTATGATATTCCTCATATGAGTTTAGATATGCCATCCTTTGTGTGGAGTGCATGTGTATAACACTGAAGATTAGTAACAAACCACTGACATACTGTGCCAATGCTGACAATGAAAGAGCGATTCATAGATGTTAAATACTAAAGAAGCTTTGTGCATTTGCAGAGTGTACTACCATAACAGCCCATCAGTCTGTTTGTGTCTTTCTGTCTCTGTAATAAATTCTTTGGCATGCTGTAAGTAAGAGTGAGGGACTGCAGCCGTGGTAAATGGTTTACAACTGGTTTGAGAAACAGTTGCCATTGTTTACTTGACATTCTGTTACTATAATACATGGCTGTTGTGTAGTTAGGCTAATGCAAATACATGCTAAATAGGTATATGTGCCTGAGTTAAGCTATCTGATGTGAACATATCTTGGTTACTGTAGGATGTCAGTTTATAAATGCACATCATATCAATCTTTGAAAAGAAGAAGCACTGCAGAAGCCTCTTCATGTTACCAGTATGGGTGATATTTACTCTTGTGTAAGTGCCAAAATCCAAACCTGCCCATCGCACGTGACAATTAAATGTGTTGTGCATATTGTATATAGGTTCACAAAGACAACACTGACAATGGGTGGTATAGCTAGATAGCACTTACTAACACTACACCATGATTTTTTGGTATATGGGTTAGAGGGCAGCTAGGAGAGATGGTAACAGTACACAGTATGCATTGTATCAGCATGCCTGACAAACTGTGAAGATGCAATTATGATATGCTGATAGTATCACGGATATGTCAGTACTGAACAGCTATATTCTGTAATACACCAAATTCATGGCGATATGGTGATCATACAGTGCTGTTGTGTCACTTTGATTGTATTAGCTTGACTGTTGCTTTCAGCATTTACTTGTGCAGTGTTGCATGCAGTCTGTTAAGGCATTATGGCAGGATGCAAGCACATATGATGCTGCATTTCCCATTTTATATATCATGCCTGAAGGTATCGATAGCAGATACACGCAAGTAAGCTAAATCCTATCATGAGTCAGGCATTATAGGAGCACTGCATGACTTTTCTGGGCAGAATTGGTAGTAAGAAGAGATAGAATATCTCTGCTAGCTGAATGTGGTTGGGATCATTCAAGTATAGTGCATATAGTACACTAGGCATATTATCAATGGTGCAATAAAGAGTGGTGTCATGTACAGAGGTAGCCCTAGGGAATCCAGGCATATTATAGTTTGCCAGAGTAAGAGTCGGGGGCTGATCTGAGAATCTCACTAACAATGAGACATTTTCCCCACCAGTGGTAGAGATGGTGATTCTGAAATGACACCAGGCAGGATTATGGAAAGTCTGATACCCTAATGAACCACAATCTGTTGAAAAATAAGCCAGCTAGATTAAAACAACAGAGAGGAAAAAAAAAAAAAAACAAATACCCTCAAATCTTACATTTTCTGTAAGTAACTTTGTCCCTTTGTATGTTGGAGGCCATTTTCCCTGTACTTCCTTTAGCTATATGGGCAAACTATGGAACCAGTGCAAGTATAAGAAAAGTACAGTTTTTGAAGTTTTGTTACCTGCCGTCAACAATAACATTCAAGCTATAGTGCTTGAGCAAACTGAGATACTATGAAGATTATAGTATCAGACTGATTGTTGCACAAGATTGTGATCGTTCACTTAATCTGCATCGATGTCTACAGTGTGAGAACGAATATCTTATTTGTGCTGTTCTGATGCGTTTTGTTCACTGAAAGACTTGAATTTGTAAACGTATGCTGCCCATACAATAATTTGTTGCTCTGCCTGCCATATTTAGTTGGAGATTGACATAATGGTCAAAGTATTTACCTCACAGACACAAAGTACAGGGTTTGATTCTCACCTTTGAAAGGAAATTGGTTAGGCTTAAAATTGCCTACAAAGGCATTTAGTCTAGTACTTACCTATGAACCTATAAGTGATTATTGTTATATATACAGTACTACTAACAGAAAATTCTCCCTGGCCTTTGCTGAAAAATGGGCTTTGCTTAGTTAAATGCTCCTGGTCATCAAATACAAACAAATACATTTGTCTCCATGTGTATCCCATTGTAAATTACATATCCATCAAAGACAGGTATATACAGAAGTGTTACATGCCTGTAGGTTAAAGTCTGGCTTAGAGAGATCTGCTACATTGTAAATTATGCTACTTTTATATCTCCTATGCTTTAGTGCATTTAGAACACAATGGTGTTTTTTAACTTGTAGGTCAATCAGATGGTTGATACAAAGATCATCTTCAGTCATGGTTATACTGGGCTCTATCCTTGCTCTTTCCTCATCTTTGGTCATAATATGTAAATAATCAGTGCATCACTATTTTGCGCAGTCAGTACCTCTTCATCAACATCATTAGCCGCAGAACCCTAATTAAATTTTGCATGCTGCTTTTTGGTGTAGACCAGACATAGACTATAATCATGGCTGGCATCACTTTCTATATACTATATACATCATTGACCATTTAGTAATAATTTTAGTGGCTCAGCAGGTAGTGCACTTGCCTCTGCTGCTGGAAGATCAGAAGGGTGTGGGATCTATTCCCATTCCAGGTGATTGGCTTTGTTTTTTTCAAATTGCTAATAATATAGTGCTACATAAAGGAGGCACTGCACTCCTGAATGAGCCATCCTTCAGATTACATGTTAACTCAAGGTACCATCTGCTTGAACTGATGGCACCTCAGGTGGATGTAAAATATCCCACTGCACTTATCAAAAAGAGTAGGGGATATTCCCTGGTGCAAAGACCACATTTTCCACTGTAATTAAAATAACACCTCAGGTCAACCCTGAAAGGAAGCCACAAGCTTAATGGAACCAACCTAGTCAACAAAAGCATAAATAAAAATAAAAATAAATCAAAGGTATTACTGACATGTTTATGGAAATATCAATACAAGCTGCCTCTAGCTGAATTAACCTGTGTACAATGAGCTTCAGGTTTCACTGAGATTTACCTTACGCACCCCAGAGTTCATCATTGCAAAAATTATTTTGCAGATATTTTAGGTTGGTGTCTGTTACAGTGAAAACAACAAGTATTGACTAATGTCCAGACTGAACTGAGTTTCCTTAATCTGGTGCTCATTTTCCCCAAACACAATTTTGTCTTTATCCAACACAAATTTACTATACATTGACTGCAACTCTAATGTACTGAATCATGTCATGCTCTTCATCTATCATATTTTCTAAAGCAAATAAGTCAAGCAGCTTAATCCTTACTTTGTACAACATCCCAATAATCCCTCACACCATCCTGGTTGCCTTTATTTGCATTTTGCCTAGCAGTATGACAACTCTAAGCCCCCTCATAACTACATGTAGTATTCTATGATGTTACTAGGGTCTGATACAGTGCACCAACACATTTCTGCACCTGTATGATACATCACTGGTATACAATCTAACATTTACTTTGCTCCTGCTACCACCATTGCTATCTAGGCTGTAGGGTACCTAAATGAATTTGGTTTGTGTGAATACTCAAAACTACACATATACAAAATTATTATATAGTCCTTTTAGGTGTGGGGAAAAAAACTTTCCCCATATCCTGAAATAAGTCCCTGCACTCTGAAGCCTCTAGACCTTGAAGGGAAAGGAGATATTTGCAACAATCATTTTGCCCAAGTATCAGCAAACAGGTTTTGAATATCTGGCCAGTGACACATTGCCCACCAAACAGTTGTTTGCCATAATAATTGTGACTGATAAGAATATAATCCCACCTGCTGCCACCAAACTGTATATGATGAACATAGGCTACAGTATCATGATCTCCATTGCTGTCACCAATTTATATATGGCAGTATGGACATTGAATCTTCACTGCAGGTGGCTAGGATGCTGAACTGATAGCTGCACTTCATTTCAGCTCTCTTACCTCAATACAATTCCTGACAGGAATTTTACAAAATAATATTTAATTTGAAGAAATGTTTATTACTAACTTATTTCTAATAACTCTGAGCATCTATAAGAAAAATTTTATTGTCAGAACTTGAATAATTCCTGTCAAATTAATTACTGGAAAATCAGCACCAATATCAGCTTTACAGCATGAGTCATCTAAGGAATACAGCACAAGACTCTTCTCTCAAAAAAGACCTGCAGTCTCTCATTACAAATATACAGGAACTTACAATAAAAATCGACAAGATGGACAATAAAATAGATACTTTTAAAGAAAAGTGCTCACAACAACTGGAACAGCTTCAAGAAATGTTTACACAGCAGAAAGGACAGATATCACTTATTGAACAGTCATTAAGTGACATTGACACTAGAGTCCAAATAGAAGAACAACAAACTGAATTCTTACTTCAACAGAATACATATTTACTAGAAAAGCTTGATGATATGGAAAACCGAACAAGAAGAAATAATATTAGAATATATGGTCTACCAGAAAAATCTGAAGGGGACAATATGATAAACTTTCTTACCACCTGGATACCAGATGTAACAAAAATACCTGAAGCTCTTTCATATGGTATAGAACGGGCATAGATCACTAGCAGCTTCTGGAAATGCTTCTTCTCCGGTAAGAACAAGCCGAGATCTATAATTGTGAGACTTTTTCTACACAAGATAAAGATCTTATATTAAGAAATGCTTGGGCAAATTCTCCCATCAAATACAATGATTCATTAATAAGATTTGACAATGATTATTCTACAAAGGTGGTTTCAAAAGAAAAGAATGTCTACCAATAAAAAACCTTGAAGAAAAAGCAACTGAAAGTCCATCTTTTATTTCCAGCAAGACTGAAAGTTTTTCTACCAAATGGAATAAAAATCTTTGAAACAGTAGATTCAGCAATAAAATACCTTACCAACAACAACATCCTAACACATGAAGAATCTATGGACTGGACAATAAGTACACAAGAGAAATGCTGAAGTAAATAAGTGGAAAACTGTTGAGCAAAAGAAAAAAAACTAAAGGACAAATAATCTTACATATGTTATATTCTGTAAAAATCTAAATAATAATACTAACAACAAAAGAAAAGTTCTTACTGTCTTCAAGTTACACCAAAACAGGTACTGTTTTCAATTATATTTTAAATGTCAAAATTAGCATAAATGTAAATACATTTATCTCAAATCACATCAATATACTAAGCATAATTTAAACATTACTCTATTTTTCATTATTATCCATCTATTATTTTCATATTCTTAATCAGAGTAATCAATGCATAATAATGTTCCCAAATAGTTTATTTATTTATTTATTTATTTTCTCTCTTTGTGTTTTGTTGTTTTTATTTTTCTCTTCTTTATATTAAATCTTCATTAACTTATAATACTTTAATCAGTATATGGTTATATTGCTTAATAGGTATAGTAATGGCTGCTATATAACTTATTATTAGTTACATCCCTGATAGTATTACTTTTATAAGTTAAAAGTGTCCCTGTTTGGATAAACGCTAATGCTGGGCAGAAATGTGTTGCTTTTGAAATGAAGTATTTCAGTTAGGATGAATCATAAGACTACTTTAAATAATCTTAAAAGATGTTCTGCCTTTGACCCATATGCACATACTGATATAGTCCAGTGAAAAATATGTTTTAAGTGATATTTTGAGGCTATAAGTCATGTGTGTTGTGGCTCCAGACATCCGGAGTTGAAAGATGCTTGTGACTAGCTTAGATATCCTGTTGTCTTTTCTTTTGTAGAGAAATAAGGCATAGCATGTTTAAAATGCAAAGTTTGACAGTTGTGAACACTACTCCGTAAACTAGAGTGCTTGCACACTACATGAGTTTGTCACCAAATAAGAGGAGGGAAAAGAAAAAGAAAAACACATACCTTTTCCCGCTTGGTTCTCGAGACAATTTAACAGCCACAAACATCACTAGAAACTTGAGTTACTTATTGCTTGTCGCATTTACTTGTGTACGCCATCCCTGACTCTTTCTAATTGACGTCTAGTCAGAAAATAAGCTAGGTTCACATTTAAAGATACAGAAACCTAAATTCCTTCTAAGGAAATATAAATAATATAAAGGTTCATATAAATATACACAGATATTTATTTTGAAGCACTTTCAGTTTATGGCTACTGATGTCTTCTAGCACCTTGATAGATAAGGACATATATCTGCTTGTCTTTCTATCAGTTTAGATTTCCAGACATTTTAGCTATCCCTTACTATGTTTTATACAGCAGAGTTTAAAAGCAAAATTAATCATCAGCAAATAAAATCACTGCTGTTTTACAAATTCTCTAAAGAAACTAGTAAATGTCAAGCAACTGACAGGTTTGTTTTGGGAGGGTTGCCATTTCCCACGCTGGTGCTCCTGCAGAATACTACTGATGTCCTGCTGCCAAGGTATGCCCTCAGGTGGGCAGGTGGGATGCAACAAGAAGGTTGGATGTGCATTTGGCAAATCAAACATTTAGATGGCGGTATGGTATACTAGATGGAGAAAGTGGAAGCAATGATTGTATAGGCAACTATAATGAGTAACATAACAACAGTGGATTTGACCCAGTGTGTCAATTATACAATGTTTATATCCCATGTGGCTTTGGGCTTTGTCGAAGCATCTGTGTTCTACACACATATTGTGTTGGATCTGATTTGAGTGGAAGGGGGAGAGGCTTAGCCCACACCCTAATTTGTTACTGGGTTGCCATGCATTATGGGCATGCATTGTGGCAGGTACTCAACGGGCTATCCATCCTTAGATGGCTCATGCTGTTCCCGCTTGCTCATCTGAATGGTGACTGCGGCTGTGCTCTTCTTGTTATGTTGCCTGGCTGTGGCTTCACCCTTCTTATAATATTGTCTGGCTTTTTACATTATCAAGAATGACACAATACTAGTGTATGCGGGTATATCATGTTACTGTTAGTGTGGACAAGGATGCTTGACAATGCAACTATGATTCTTGGACCTTTCTGCAGACGGGTGTGTTGTCTGGCAGTTGAGAGCCTGGTTGTTCCTGATCAGCGGACCTGTATTTTTGTGTTTCAGTGTGACTGCATGAAAGGATGCCAGTATTGGTCTGCAAGTTTGGTGGGCAGTAGATTCGTTGGGGATTGATTTGAGGAGACACTTGTATTATGGCTGGGGCACTTGACATTTGATAAATGTATCCTCTCAATGATGCGTTCTGTCTGGTCATTGGCTGTAAAACAGCTTTTCTGAGAAATATTGTTGTGGTGCCAGTTAATGATTTGGATTAAATGTTTCTATATACATTCGTGAAGCAATTGCCAGGATAAAATGGTACTCTTGCAGTGCATGGATCATCGTGGCTGTCCTCCGATGTTGGAGGAAAAACAAGCTTCTTGGACACCTTTTGACGTGGTAAAGGTGTTACCCCATGGTTTGAATACGTTTTGTCTCTTTGCTGCAAAATGGGTTGGGAATTTTGGCCTGTAATATTTTCAGACATGGTGGTTTGTATCTTGGCAGCTTCCATTGTTTTGATGTGTTCTCCAGTATACTTTTGTTCAGTCATAGGATTGAATTACTGGTGTTGAGTAGGTCAGGATTGTATCTCCAGCACTTGTTGTCAGCAGATAGACTCACTGGTTGGGTGTCAGTCTAAGCTGTGGGAGTTGATGTGTGATATACATAGATGTTTGCTTTGAGGGTGTGGTCAAGTGCTGCAGTTTTACCTCTGTACTGTGTCAGTTTTCATTGTGCAGGGTCCCTCTGAGGGTTGATGGAAGTGTTGGCAACAAGACACTCAATCAGGTAACAACATTATGAGTGGTCTCTTGGATAAGGGAGCTGTCTAAATTGTGATCTTGTTGTCTCCAGCCATGGGAATTGTCATTGAAAAGCTGAAAATGCAATCAGAGGAACATATTTAATGTCTACTAAAGAAATATTAATATACTTATACATTGTATCGCATTTCAGTTTATGTTAAACATGAAATATGATGTGGTTTCAGAACTATTCATGTTTTTATTCCAATATGACTTTGCAAATATTAATTTAAACACTGGTTTCGACTTGAGTAGTCTAAAACAATTGCACAACAATGGTACTGTATTATACAGTAATGTCAGTAAATAGTTTTCAACAGATGTATGAAATATACAGTTATAGATTTTAACATGATGTTTATTAATACCCTAAATTATTTTGAAATGATACTACCTTAATGTAAATATTTGTACCTTTTGAAACCTGCTTAGAAGTAAGTATTATTGAATTACAATAAGATGAGTAAAGAATATATGTATATATTTTAGCTGATTAGATTATCTTAATATATTATTCAATTATCTTTATTTAAAACTAAGAAGATAAGAGAAACTGATCCAAATATTATTTGTGAGGGTAGAAAGTTTGTTTGGTTAGATTCACTAACCAAACTAAGAGGTATATTACCTCATAGCAATAGGGAATGGTTTTAAGGTTAAGAATTACAAGTTTGGAAGTTCTTTGTTTTTTTTATTCTATCACTTTGGTGTCACTCAGAAACATGCAAAAATCATACAAGAAAAACTTTTGAATTCTGTATCCAAGATGGAACTAAGAATAAACAATATTTACATAAACTCACACATAAAACAAACTCAAAACTAGGAAATGAAATGTTTATCCATAAATGTTAATGGTCTAAATAATAGTAATAAAAGGAGAAGCCTATTCAAGTACATAAACTTACATAAACCACAAATAGTCTTTTTACAAGAGACACACTTATTAGATAGAGATATAAACAACTTAAATATTAATAATTACACAGTTCTAATAAACTCTCAATACAAAACAAAAAAAGAGGAGTAGCTATACTACTTCGCAACTCAACTATAACACCTAAAATAATTACTACTCATCAAGATACATCAGGTATGTTTTATCTAGTTTCAATAGAGTTAAATAAGAGAATCTATACGTTAGTAAATCTATATTGGATCCCAGGACTAGGATTAAAAACAGTTAAACAGCATTTTGAAGAGATAATTCATTTAACTAAGGGTAGCCTGATATTGGCAGGAGACTTCAACTGTATAATGAATGAAAAAGATACAGATTCTAAATCCAAAAGAAGAAAACAACCCATCTCTAAAGCACTATCAAAATTTATAGATACATTGTATTTAAAAGATATAAATGAATTTGCAGAACCAGACTCACTAATCTTCACATTTTATTCTCATAGATATAAAACTAACTCCAGAATTGATAGAATATATGTTGCCAATGACCTAATAACAAAATTGACAAAGTCAAAATCATAAATTGTCCTTTATCTGATCATAATGCCATAGTCTTTGAGATAGAGCTTACACCATTTTATTCAAATCCCATTACTAGGATACCTTCCTATATCACAAAATTGAGAGATTTCAAAGAATTTTATGAAGAAACAATCAAAAACTTTCTAGAAATAAATTACACAGAAGATATTTCAGAAATATATGTCTGGGATTCATTAAAAGCAGTTACATATGGGAAGATATTATCCTGGTACATAAATAAAAGGAAGTTATGGAATAAACATATGCTAGACTTACAAAACAAAGCAGATAAATTGAAACTGGAAATACAAAAGGGTAATGCTACTCAAGTTCAAGAACTTACACAAATCAATAAGAAGTATACAGAATTGCTACACCATAAGGTTATGATTAACTTAGAAAAGATAAAAATAAACTCATACTCTACTAATTCAGCACACCTGAGATACTTAACTAATAGAACAAAAAAAATAATTAAATCTAAGCAAATAAAAGAAATATTTATTCCCAATACTAACAAAAGAGTTACGGAACTAAATGATATTTTAGAAGCATTCAGACTCCAATTTAACATTGATAATTCCATAAATACTCAAGATACACCTACTAAGGATATAAAAATACTTAGAAAACAATATTCATATTAAATTAACACAAGAACAAATAGACATTATAAACAAACCAATCAATATGACAGAATTAAAATCACAAATTAAAAAGCTCAAGACAAATAAAGCACCTGGCCCAGACAATATGCTACCAGAAATGTATAAATTAATACCCAATCAAGCCATATCTTTATTATTAAAAGTATATGATATAGCCAATAAAGATTTGAATATACCACCCTCTTGGAAATATTCATTGATATCCCCAATTATCAAACCAGATAAAGATGAGAAACAGTGTTCCTCATATAGGCCAATATCATTACTCAATATAGACTACAAGATGTTTATGGCTATATACGCAGATAGGATCAAACATTTTCTTCCTTTCTTAATTCACAAAGATCAAACAGGTTTTATTAAAGGAAGAAATACTTCAAATAATATTAAAAGAATACTAACATTAATAGATTATAGCAAACATAAAGTCCTAAATTTAAATGTAATCTCATTAGATATTAATAAAGCTTTTGATTCAAGTTAATTGGAACTTTCTTTCACTAGTTTTAAAAGAATATAACTTTCCTTCTAATTTTAATAATCTTATCCAAATACTATATGAAAAATCTACTGCATATGTTAAACTGGGATCATATAGATCAGGCCCTATAACAATAAAAAAGGGAACTAAACAAGGTTGCCCTTTATCACCATTGTTATTTGCATTACTCATAGAACCCTTTGCAAATCAAATCAGATCAAACAATAACATAAAGGGCATTTGTATTAATAAAATGTTAAACCTTAAAATCCAACTCTTTGCTGATGACATACTATTAACTCTCTCAGATGCAAATGAGTCTTTGAATGCTCTATTTAACTCCATGAATAAATTTCAAAATATTTCAGGCTTAAAATTTAATGAAAACAAAACTAAAATTATGCCCTGTAATTGTAAAAAAATATATAATATAAACAAAAGATTTTCCAAATATATAGTAACAGAAAGTAAATTATTATATCTGGGAATAAATCTACTCAATGAATTAACAGATTCTCTAATATTTAACTATAATAAAATACTAGACAAAATAGAACAAACAATTGGTTACTGGAATAAATATATCTTTTCAACAGCAGACAGATTATATCTTATTAAAATAATCATATTTCCCAAAATATTATACTTAATACAAAATTTTTCATTGCCACCTCCCAAATATATTATTCAAAGATACAATAAACTAATTTTAAATTTTCTATGGTTTCCAAATAAACCCGTGATAGCCTTAAATAAACATTTGCCAGATTGGGAAGATGGTGGAATTAATTTACGGATATTGATTTATATATTACCTCATCTGTTATTAAAAACATAACACTATGGTTAAATAATTCATACACACCTATATGGAAACAAGCCCATGAGCAGATTTACATAGAAATCAATTATAATCACATACAAGACAACTTAACAGTAATACCATCACCCCTTATATTGATGTTAAAAGATTATTTTTAGGAAAAGGAATAATATTAATAAATTGCCATCAAACTATGTAAGTTCTACACTTTCAGTGTTCAGAACATATATAAACAAAATACCAAATATTAATTCTTGGATTTTTCTTATTTTCCCTATAGCTTTTACACCAAATATTCTAGATACATTCCAAATATCTAAAATAAATATACTTAAAGAAGAAACATTACTCTTTTGGCATCAACTTATAGAGAAAGGGAAAATTCTAACAAAGGAACATATAATTTATAATTCTAATATAAATAAAGACAATTGGCTGTTTTTACAAAATCTAAGGCATTTTCTTATAAATAAAATAGAACAAATGCAACCTTCAGTTAGACATGAAGCTCCAAAACTCATTGAATACTTTATTCTTATCACAAAACAGCCTTATAAGGGTACAGGTTATTTGTCTAATATCTATAAAATTGTTAAAAAAACAAAAAACTATCATGAAAAATAATACTGGGATTATTATACTTTAATAAACAACCATCCTCCAGTTGAAGAAGAAAAAAGTAATATTCTAAAATCTTCCAAATTTTCTACATTATCAAAATACTGGCAATTATTCACTTGGAGATATCTACACAGAAGTTTCTATACACCACATAGGTTAGCCAAAATGTATTCTACTGAAGATCAGTGTTGGAGATGCCATATCAAGATAAAAGCAGATTGGCAGCATGTTTTTTATGAATGTATATGTCTCAATATGTACTGGAAATCCATTAATTATTTTTTTCAGACTGTTTATAATGATAATTTTCAATTAACAAAGTCTTTAATTTTATTCAACTCTCCTATTCCAAACTGTGTACCAAAAAAAGACACTAAAATCCTATGGTCACTATTGGCAATTTCACGTAAAATCATAACTATACACTGGAAAAATGAGGCTTCGCCTACGTTCAAGGAATTTGAGACTTTAACAACAACAGTTGCTCACATGGAAATATTAACAGTGAAGAACAGAACTAAAAGATCTACTTCTTACTATTACTCTTGGATGAAAGTACTGGAAATACTTGAAAATATCGAAGAAGATATATCATCTTATGTTTCTAACTCTATATAATATAGAATTTCAATGTTATTTGCATAGACACCAATGTAAATAGTTATATAATGGTTTGAAGTTAGTAATGTTTTAGAATTGTAAATATGTTATTTATCTTTATTTCATGTAATGTTTAAGACATCTTATTTGAAATAATAAAAAAAATATTTAGTGAATCTTCACTGCTGGCACCAAATAATACAGAATGTGATTAACAGTAAGAGAACATGGTAACTGTGCACTGCTGCCTCAGACAATAGCAAGCACTTGTCATACCCAAATAAGGTTTACACCATACAGCTACAGATCTGATTTATAATCACTATCTCACTAGAATTTCACCCACCTCAGTCTAAACCCAGTGCCTTCTAGTGCAATCATATGAACAATAATTGAAATTGGACCAATAATATTCCACATGTACACACAATATTTTCCAAGAAGGGTTAATGACAGCTCTTTAGTACCAGCTTCTACTTCCTTGTATTTATAATAATGCTTTCATAATTTAGTCAGACCTCATTAGTCTATCAAAAAACACAATTGTTATTTACTTTTAAACTATGTGAACTATAAAACAGTTGTATGCTACCAATTGCATCAAATAGTACTTGTTCATATTTGTGTTAATAATTCCAAAACCATGCTACATATAAGATATCAGAAGATTTCATCTTAAAGCATACATGATGGCAAACACAATTGTATTGATATTTGATCTCTCTCTAATGCATCTAAAAACATATTATTTATATACTGTTTATTTGTATTGCAATAATTTTCATATTGCTCTAAATATCTCAACTTTCAGGTAGCACAGACAGAACTGCATAGTCTCATATGAATGCTCACAGCTGCATGAAGAAATTCCTGCTGGCATGATGTGTCTTACTTGAATATTTACTGAGATATGAAGAGCTGTTTATACAACATTACAAAATTAATATTCACTATCTTTATTTGGTTTATTAAATCCAGTTTAAAGCATCGGACTGGACAAATGCCACTAATGTAAAGATTAATTTATCCTGAATAATTTGCCATTTATAACTTTCTAGTAACATTTATGGTTCCAGAGATATAAATAGTTGCTTGAACTATGATAACGTCAGTTTTTTAAAGACTCAAGCACCCAGTGGGAATTAAAAGTGCTCACTCAAAAGAGCTGTACTGGAGTGAATGAGTTAAGCAGCAGCAATTCAAAAAATAAAAGTCAATGGTTATGCATATCATTCTAATGCAAATGCCCTTCAGCTAATAAAACAGTAAATCAGCAGGTGCAAGCATTTAATGTTGAAAAAACCCTCTTTACTTGAAATAAATAAAATTAAGTATTGCATTTGATAGCATGAAATATACAAGACGTTTTAAACTTGCACAAGAAATATGCAAAATATGTGTGTTCATATAGAGAGATGACAAAGAAGAATTCCATCTGACAGCATATCTGGGCCTGTCTATCAGCAGCTGAAAAAACAATTGGTTTTCAATTTACCTCTTCCTCAGAAGTCCTAAAAGTGGTTGAATGATCTATGGATATCTATTTTGTGTTCTGCCTAGAAATGTAACCTACAGTCCACAAGTAAGGCCCTATATCTCTTGACAGTTTTTTTCTGTCCTCTTAAAAAAAGTCAAAGACAGTCCTTCCTGTTTTGATTTAAACAATGTGTGATGACTTTCTAGTTCTCAGAGTCCTTTAGGTCTGCATAGTAGGGGGTAAATTCCAACAAGCTAGTGTCTAAATAATGTAATATATTTAGGCAATGCAAAGGTTTGCACATATGAACAGCACATTTAGAGTGGTCCGGGTATTCACAGCAATGTAGCATTTTTTTCTGTGAGACATGCCACTACGCACATATGCAGATAAGCTAAGCATAGGGTATTAGCATTGAATAAGAAAAAACAAAGGTGCTTTGAAAAACATGCCTGCTCAGGGCAAAAGCATAAATAGCTAAAGTAAAGCATTAAATACATATGAAGCATTATGTTATAGCTGTAGGCTTTGCACTACTTTGTATGTATTTGCATACAGTGGACAGAAGCAGCTATGTACTGTCACAATTGAAAGACTTAAGGCAAGTGGCAGACTGTGCAGCTTTTATTAATATTTAAAAAAAAAAAAAAAAAAAAAAAAAAATTAAGCTTGTTTCCTGCCTTTCCTGTTTAGTGGTATAGACTATTTGTAGGCTTGTGAGCCCCCAGGCCCTTCTGTGTTGGAGGGAGGCCTTCTAGCTTAGTTTTGTTCTCTATAACTAGCCAGTTTTCTAGTTTCAGCACTCAAATCTGTTTCTTTGATCTCAGCACTTGTTCAGAAAAAAAAAAAAAAAAAAAAAAAAAAAAAAAATTGAATCTGCTTTTACTGTACTTGTGTTTCTACCTACTTTTTTAAACTTTTGCATCATCTTAAAAGTACTCAATTGTATTTATTACTGCTTGGTGTAACTCATTCTAATTCTAAGCCTTCTGGTTTAAACACTTGGGCTTCGGATCAGTTGTTTTGCACTGAGAGGGTTTGTGGTCTGCACTGTAGTGGCAGAACAGGTAGCTTACATCCTTCTAGGTTGGGAACTGCTGATTGAGGGCTCAGTGTCTGTTATTCTAAAAGTGTATTAATTCTGGTTTAAGCACTTAGGCTTTCAGGCCAGTTATTTTACATTAAGAGGGTTCGTGGTCTGCACTCTTGTGGGAGGAGAGGCTGGACTCTGCCCTTCTGAGCTGGGAATTTCTGATTGAAGGCTTATAGTGCATGCATATCTGAACTGCTTCTTACTGAAGTTGGTGCCTTGTTTGCTGTGGCATAGACTGGATTCGGGCCTGCTGGATCTAGCTTTGTTTGTGTAACTTGAGCACTAATCCAGGCATTCTCTAAAGTATTCAATTGTATTTATTACTGCTTGGTAGTAACTTGATTAAAGTTTAGCTGTCATTCTAAGTCTTTTGGATTAAGCACTTGGGCTCCAGACCAGTTGTTTTACATTAGGAAGGTTTGTGGCATGCACTGTGGTGGCAGGACAGGTAGCTTTCATCCTTCTAAGTTGGGAACTGCTGATTGAGAGCCCAGTGTCTGTTATTCTTAAAGTGTATTAGTTCTGGTTTAGGCACATGGGCTTCAGGCCAGTTATTTTACATTAAGAAGGTTTGTGGTCTGCACTCTTGTGGGAGAAGAGGCTGGACTCTGCCCTTCTGAGCTGGGAATTTCTGGTTAGAGGTTTATAGTGCCTGAATATTTGAACTGTATCTTACTGAAATTGGTACACCTTGTTTGCTGTAGCATAGACTATATCCAGGCCTGCTGAATATAGCTTTGTTTATATACTTGTTTGTTTGCTTGTTATTTCCCTGGAACGCTAATTCCACCTAATACGCGGCTTCTCAGCTTCTGTGGCTCACTAGTGATATCTGCATTGCTTACTGTACTTATTTCCTTGTTTCACTTGAAAGAAAGTTACTGTTTGTCGTTTTTGCATTTAAGTTACCTGTAACACATTGCACTTAAGTTACCTGGCACTTGCTCACTAAAGCAATTATATAAGTCAGCACTAAAAATTAAAAGCACTACACCCTCACTCCCCACTGGCCCTGGTTTTCAATTATTAAGGAATTCCCAATATTATTCTAGCATGTCCAAAGGTCAGTTGTCAATCTCCTCTCCGGTCCAGCTGGTGAATCTGGGAATCTTGAGGCAATGTTACAACTGCCTCATGTACACAGACAACCCTCTCCTCCTCCCAACAAATTCCAACACATGTGAGAGATGCAACCATATAGCCAAACTGGAGGCTAAGCTCTCTCAACTCAGTACTGGCATAACCAGTCAGGAGGAGAAGGAAACCATACTCACTACAATTCCAGTCTCACATAGACCTACCACGACAGCAAACCAAACACATAATCACACAAAAACATACTCGGAGGCTCTAAATAAAGATCTGCCGAAGCAGCAGAGACCTCCAAAGCAGACACCCAAGCAGCCCTACCCCAAAACAAAACACGTGCAACACATATCTCACAAAGCCAGTGTGCCGAACAGTCACAGCCCTTAAGGCTAAACAACACACCTGATACACTTGTAATAGGTGACTCTATCGTCAGGCACACTGACGTCCCGCTCACCAGGCTGAACAAGGAGAAGGTCACAGTGAGCACCCTGTCTGGCGCTAGAATCCGCAACATAACACAAGCACTCATGTCACTCCAAGGCAAGTACAAATATGACTCAGTCATTGTCCATGCTGGTGTGAATGACCTGAGACGTACCTCCCTGGACTACATGAAAAGAGACATAAATGAGCTCTCTGAGCATGTAGCCCAGGCCGGTATGACCCTGACCTTGAGTAGCATCTTACCCTCACCAAGAATGATGCCACAATATGAAGACAAGATGATCAATTTCAACAATTGGCTTAAGTACTGGTGTCATTCAAAGGGGATCCAATGCCTGTCAGCTTGGGATGATATGCTCGACAAGCCACGATGCTTCGCTAGGGACGGCTTGCACCTGTCACCCTGGGCTTTCGGATATTGGCAAAGGCTCTTGCTACCCCATAGTGCCTTTTTAGGCAAGGCTCAAAAGACAAACCCACCTCCATAGGTATCACAAGGGATAAGAAACTAAGAGTAATGCTACTCAACGCCAGAAGTCTAAACCTCAAGATGCACGCTTTTCGAAACTCTCCTTAGCATGGAGAACATCGATATCTGTGCAGTAACAGAAACCTGGTTCAGGGCTCCCGAGAGCACCCCAGCACTACCAGGTTATACCTCATACCATGCTTTTCGCCCCAAAACTTGGACCGAACCACAAAAGGAGGGGAGTATCGATATTCATCAAAGATACCCACACCTCCAGGTTGGTGGCAAAGCACGAAGCATCAGAGACTATCCATGTGCAACTAACAGTGGGTAAAACTGCCTTCCAGTTTATAGCCTGCTACAGACCACCCTCCCAAACCCAGGAACCCCACTCGGCCTTCCTGAGAGCACTGGAAAATATGAAGGTCTCTCCAAACACCATTATATTGGGCGACTTCAACTACCCAAACATAGACTGGGAGCATTACTCTAGCTCTAACACCCTAGCCCAAAGGTTCCTAGAATTTATAAACTCAAATGCTATGGAACAGCTTGTTACCACTCCCACAAGAGGGGAAAACATACTGGACCTGATCATCACCAACATGGGGACTCTATGCTCCAGACCAGAAGTGTGTCCCCCACTGGTAAGATCAGACCATAAACTAATCTCACTGGATATTCACATCCCGACCCCACCCCCTGCCCAGAAAACCACAGTGAAAAACTTCTCTAAAGCAAATTTTACACTCCTCAAAACTGAGGTGGAATCCTTCAAAGCCCCCGGGCCTGTGGAAAATACAGCCCAGACCGCAGAATCCTTTATAAACGCATTCTATGAACACCTTCAGGAATGCATGGATCATCGATCCCAAATAAAACCAAGACCCAATCCTCCAAAGGCAGACGTCCTGTCTGGTGGACCCCAGCCATAAACAAACTATACAATAGAAGGAGGAAGCTACTAAATGATAAAGCAAAATCCAAAAAGGGAAGGCATCACTGATCAGTATTAGCAAAAAACTACGGGTACACATAAAATTGTCTAAGGCCAGCTTCGAGAGAAAAATTGCACAGGACACTAAGGATAATCACAAGGCTTTCTTTAGTTATGTTAGGAACCTGGGTGGTAATTCCCAGATATGCTCAGAATTAGTCCAAAATGACAAAAAATACACCGAACCCACAGACATTGCCAACATCCTAGCTGACAGGTTCAGCGCAAACTTCTCCCCCCCCACCAAAAGGGCAAATATCTATCCCAGCAGAGTGCTGCCCCTGACATCTCAGATGCTCAGGTAAGAGCCGCCCTCTCCAAAGCAAAAAACACAGCATCAATGGGACCAGATGGTGTCCCGGGCTGCGTCCTACATGAACTCAAAGAAGAGCTAAACCCAAACATAAAACTACTGTTCAATCTCAGCCTTACTACAGGATATGTGCCCAAAGAGTGGCGTACAGCAACAGTGGTCCCTCTCCATAAAGGTGGTGCCTCGACGGATCCTGGAAACTATCGCCCCATAAGCCTGACTAGCTTGGTCTGCAAAGCTATGGAAAGGATCATCATGGACCTCATAAATAAAGATATTGGGGACCTACAAACACTGGATCCTACCCAGTTCGGCTTTGTTAAGGGCAGATCCTGCCTCTTAAACCTGGTTGATTTCTTTGAAACAGTCACCAAGGCCATTGACGAGGGAAGGTGGTCCACACAGCCTACCTGGACCTCGCAAAGCCTTCGATACAATACCCCACTCGGGCATTATAGATAAGCTCACCAGCTTAAATATAAACCCCTATGTCACTAGATGGATTGCAAACTGGCTCAAGGACAGAACCCACATGGTTAGAATTGCTGGAGCCATGTCAGACTCCAAACCAGTTACAAGTGGTGTCCCACAAGGCTCAGTCCTGGGACCTCTCTTGTTCGGTATATATTTTCGGAGGTACAGGCCAACACGGAAGGACTGTGGCTGACCAAGTTCGCAGATGACTGCAAACTGGGTGCCATAATTGACTCTCCAGCCGACACAAGCATCCTCCAAAAGGGCCTCATAGAAACAGACAACTGGTGCCAGTGCCATGGCCTCAAGCTAAATGCCAAAAGTGTATAGTCATCCCCTTTGGCAAAAACAAAGTGCCCACAAATTACCACATAGGTGGAAATCCATTAAGTACAGAAGAAGTAATTAGGGACCTGGGGACCCAAGTTGATAGCAATCTCTCATTTGACAACCACGTGGCCAAAGTGGTTAGAAAAACATTTTATATAGCCCACCTAATCATGAAGGGATTCACATCTAGATCAGGGAGGTCATCGTGCCTCTTTACTCATCCCTCATCAGGCCCATAATTGAGTACAATGCCCCTTTGGGATGTACCTTACCAGACACCTGCAGCAACTGGAAAGACCCCAAAAGTACCTCACCAAGAGGATCAAAGGGCTCAAACAGATGCCATATGCTGCCCGGTTAAAGAAACTCCAGCTCTACTCAGTGGCATACCGCCTGTTCAGAGGCGATCTGTGCCTGGCGTATAAAGCCATGTCCAACCCGAATTAATGGACATGCTGCACCTCAGAAAATCCAAATCCCATCGAGCTACGCTCGAGACTTGAACCTCAGCACTGAAATAAATAGGACATGCTGGAGGGACAGATTCATAACCCAGAGGCTCCCTTCACTCTGGAATAAAATCCCAGTCCAGGTTAGGCAGAGTCCCTCATTGACTCTCTTCAAGAGGAATCTTGATGAGTGGATGGGAGATCGTAGGTTTACCCCGGGTATCACTTCTGTGTCACTGTTAGATAGAGGCACAGTATACTAACCTCGAAAAAGGGCATAGCAAAATAAATTTAAAATGGGTGGCTAAAGCCAAACACATTCTGGCTAGGCTTATAAATGCCCTAGGGCAGATAGCCTAGTATGAACCTATGAACCTATGAACCTATGAACCTATTATGTTCATATAGAGGTATCCATATTTGGACTCCCTGATGGTTTCATTAAAGAGTGAAAAGGGGGAGATAGGAAAGATTGAAGGAGGAGAGACACAACAAAGAGGGAGACATAGAAGAAGCATATCAAGAGGGTTGTACTGTAGGAGGTGGGAAAGGAGATGCACTATGTTTTTGGTGAGGGAGAGAACACCATATGTTTTTATTTTATTTATATATAATAGGGTCATTTGAGTGGAAAGTAGGTAAGAGGCTGTAGGAGAAAGGATAAGGGAAGAAGTGCTGAAGACATGTCAGCAGCAGTCCCAGTCCACAGAACCTCAAACATTTCCCCTGCCAGGTGATGTAGTAGAGAACCTTGATGTCGAGGGGGTAGAGGCCTGTGGTGGTGTGGTGGTCAGCACCAGCTGGGACAGTGTGTATAGGACATGCTGAAGTGAGTCTTTGATTGGCTGAATCCATCTGTCCTTGACCTGCTCCAGTGCATCCTCAAGTAAGTCCTGAAGCCCTAGTTCAGTGAGGCTTGCCTGACAGCCACATTTCAGGGTATGTGTAGGAGTGGTGCCACTGCCTTGACCCTGCAGAGAGGTCCCCGATGGATAGATGGTGTGTGCTCCATAACCTGGGAAGTATGTACCTGGGCTGCTGTAGAAGATTTTAAGTGTCTACAAAGCATGAACATAAGTGGGAAAGAAAGAAAATAATAAAGAACAAAGGAATACATAATTAAAATAACAAAAACAGAGGAAAAAATAGGTAGAGGGGGACAAAAGAGAAAAGAAATGCACAATAAATTCTCACATCATGTTATACACAGCATTTAATTTCTCACTTCAAAGCATTTTTTATTGAATTAAAACAGACTATATAGGAAGAGCTTGTGCTCACTTTTCAGGACAGTATTTGCAATAAAGTAATGGTGAGGTTTACATGTTGCAGTCTACTATACAAGCATAATGATCATATTTGTGCCTGATATGCATTTGTTTGCAATTTTGTACTGAAAACATCCTTTATAAATACTTACATTTTATGCAAAGTGTTAAAGACATAATAGTGCAATTTGTATACCAACATGTTTTTCACTCTTGCTTACAGTAATATACTGAATGCACTCTAGTATTAATTATCTCTTTATATACACTAATAAAATGAATTAAAGACAGAAATACTATTAACTGCTTTATTCAGGCTTACCAGTTGATTCAACCAGTCTGTGCACCTTTCATGCTGTCTGCTGTTAAAGGAGATGTCTTCTTCAGCCATAAAGAGAAGACATAAGACAATTCATGTTCACCTATATTTTACTTTTGACACTTAATCTTACTTATATGACTACCATGTCTAAGGCATTCCATTCATTGCGGTCTTTGCTAAGTATGCATTTGTTGAAATATATATTGCTATCTGAATTATTATACTTGGCTAATTTTCCCTGTACTGTAAGTTGGAAACTCAGTTGCACTTTTTGTTTTTTGGTGGATTTTTAAAACAAAAATATTATTCTTTGCATGTAACAGTCTGTGAATTGTGTCCAGTCACACAGAACAATGTAGCATGTCAGGAACATTTTAATTTCCTAAGCTGTACAAATGTGTGAGCTTTGATGGTTTTCTTCCTTAAGAGTTCTAAATGTATAAGGTGATGTTTTAAAAATGTATGCAGAAAGAATAATATTGGTCATTTCTCAGTGAAGTATGTGCTGGACATTCAATTGATACTGCAACCCGCCCTCTCCCCTAACCTCCACTCTGACTAAGGTGTGGTTCTTGACTGAATTCAGCCATCTTGCACCTGCAGTTAAAATTGTGGAAGAAATTATTTTCTTATATAGTTACTATACTAATACATATTTTCTGCCCTATACAAACTATCTGCATGTAATTTAACTGCTACTTAACTTAATGCAGTAGTAAATGAAAATATGGAAAAGTAAACATTTTTTTTTGCTTTCTGTATAAATACATGAACAAGTATTTGTAAGTGCAGTCATGTAGATAGATCTATACATGTGGATTATTTTACTCATACATATCATACATATGTTACATTTGCATTTATTCAGACAATTACAATATCACATAAACATTCTATATATTTGCATAGAGATGCAGCTCAGCATAGAGATATGTTAAGGATTTCCTTTGCATTATTTTAATAATATTACAGGTACATTTTTGTAGGTATACATATTCATTGTAACAAATACCTTCAATTATACAACCTTCTTATATTTTTAAAACCTATGTTTAATATGACTCCCCCCAAAAAAAGAAAATAAATGTAATATGTACTATAGAACTCTGGCTTTTTCACCTCTACTTGGTAAACCCACTGAGCCAGCTGGTCAGGCCTATACTTCTGTAGGTCATGGTAGCTGTGATGGCACTGTTGGCTGGGTCAAGTGATCTCTGTCAGGGATGACAGGTGTTCATGCATCTCCTGCCAGATGTTTATTTGTTTTAATTTGGAACCTCTTGTGAATACCTCAGTCTTTTCTAGATATAACTCTACAACTTCCTGAGAAGGTAGACCATAATTTTGGTCTCTTTATCAGATCAGCTTGAAGTGCAGCCTTGTACCTTCACAGATGCCGCAATTGCCAGAAGCACCAGAACCAAAATGAAGAAAGTATAAGCTTGGCTGTGGTTCATAGGTTTAGAACTACTCCCCCAGGGGTGTGACACCACCTTAACCAATCCTAGTTAACCAGCAGAGGCATTAGAGCAGATGCTGTTATTATTGGCATGTTAAGTTTAACCAAAAATGCTTTGTCACATGCATCCTTTTTTAAAGGAGTACATTCACCTTTTGTTTATATGGTACATAAAACAACAGTATGCAATCATCAGTTTTCTTTTGTTTTTCTTACAATTGCTACTATTGCTGTACATTGCCTTAGCTATTTTTTGAATGTCATTTATTCCTGCATTGTAGCAACAGTAATATTTTTGTTGATTATTTTTTGGGGGGGTGCATAAATACATATTCCTATTGTGTGTGATTACCAATTTTTATTAAGCATTGAGTTGTTTGAGGTGAGATGGTGTGCCAGATGATGTTAGATGGGAAGTGATTATACTTCATGGTTGTACAGCTAATATACATTTTGTTTTTTCTAAATATATTCAAATTCAGTCTTACAGTGCTTTTCTTGTGGCATGCTGGAGACAACTGGGGAGTGCTGCAGACTCCATTGCTGTCCACAGCACATTCACTTGAACCTGAGGTTTTGTTTATATGCGGCCTAAAGTGACTTACAAGTATAAGTAGCCATAAGCATTCACGCATTACTCCAATTCATACAGATAAACAGAAAATGGCTTAACTTGCATACAAAGCATGCAAATGTACTTGAATTTATGTGAAATAGTTGAAAACCATCATATTAAATTGAGATTACTTGTGTTAGGTGGCCAATAACTAAAGGTAATGAGATTAATACAATGTCCTGCAGTAGATTAAGTGCAACAGAAAAAAAGAATCAACTTTTTCTTAGCATGCAACTTTTTCAATAAAATAATATGATAAAATGGTTAAGTGCTTTCGTCCATATATATCGACTGGACTTCATCAGAACCATCATAACTAACAATCCAACTGTTTATATGGTAAATTGAAATTTAAACTCAGTCATGTGACACAGTACCCTGTGCTAATTACGTTTTCTTAAAGTAATAGCAGCTAATAAATAAAATGCATAAATCCCTAAAATCCATCATCTCTCTTATAGAACCAACAACTTATAAAACACTCAAAAATAATGCCCTTGTAATTTAGCAGCTCTTAATTTTAATATGCTGCTCATAGAGATGATATCATTCAATCCCAGTGGTGTACTGGCATTAAGCCTAATCTGCCATAAAAGTTCCCTGTATTCTAGTTTATATTCCCAGTGACCCCTTCTTGGGTTCATGGGAACTTTTTCTAAAATTAAAAAGAAACATTTTTTAGGTGACTGTTAACAGTGGACATCTTAAACTAAGGAAAAAAATAATAAAGATATTAAAATTTAATATGATGTAATATTAGTGAGTTACCTTTAATAAATGTTTATTTTAGTGATGTGATGGGCATATATTATTATCGCTTAAATGAAAAGTGTAAAGCTGTCATTTGTAAGTGGAAAATCATTACAGCAGCAGTGGGAAATGGTTAGTGATCACTGATAAAAATCACATACTTTGGTGTCATGTAGTGATAAGTGATTGTGCATATACGTGTTTTAATTGTGAAGTACTGAAGTAGTAATGATGTGTTGTTTGTTGAACATACATTCGTCTTTACTTGAATATTTCTGATTGTAACTAAAGAATGAAAAAATGACATTATTATTAGTACTTGAAAATGGTAGGGGCTGGGTGAAGAATGAATCTGTTAAAAATGTGATTGGTTTACTGTTGTGAATGATGCTGCAAACATTAGTATAGCATGACTTTACTTTTCTAAAGTGAGATTTTGCATCTTTATGCAATCATGGGGATTATGTTAGCTTTTTTATAGGAGGATGGAAGGGACACATTGTCATCTTAATACTATTTGACTGATGATTACATCAAAAGTTTTTTTCTGTATGACTGTGGACTTTTTTCATGTGCAGTAATGATGTAAAATAAGGGATCAAGGCAGAGAAAGGACAACTTCAGCCATGAGAAAAACTGCACCCTCATGGCAGTCTTTAGGACATATGGGAAATGTCTGATTGGTAAAGGGGAGCCCAAACAAGTTGAAATGGTAAAAGTCTGGAATCAAGTTGTCCTGGACATTAATTCAGTGGGTGGCAGAAAGTGCACATTAACACGATAGAAGAAGAGCAGAAATTATATGTTAGGAGGGGCCTCCAACAATGATGCCATTAACACTGGTTGAGCAATACCTGATCTCCATCCATGGGGATGACTGTGACACAGAAGATGGTGGCTCTGGAATAATTAGAAGTGGTGTGAACATAGGCTATTACCAATGTCTGCAGCAGCAGCACTTGTCTGTTAAGGAAGCTTGCTTTAAAAACAATAACTTATATTTATATAGAGAATTGAATGCTGATAAGAAATGATTACATTAAACCCATGACAATTACTATTAATAGGTGAACCTTCTACATTTGCACAGAATGACAATGAAGGCAGTGTGCACAATAAGTGTTCTGCACACCTCACTTATAAGTTCACAGTACTGTATGCTGTTTCTTTAGTAGTAAAGTTTTCAAATCATATCCTACAAGGTCAGTTGCAGAAACAAACAATTCCACTACACTAATAAATTTGGAAGCTATCAGCAGTAGAATGACTGTTGAATTTGATGATGATGATGATGATGATGATGATGATGATAACATATATTTATGAAGCAGTCTAGGGAAAGTGGCATGCAGTCCCCAGGTTTGATAGGAGGGTCTCACACATCACAATGTTAGTAACTCTGCTGGAAGTGACAGTTCATCATGAAGTCAAGCACATGCTGATATTGTACTCATACTTGTACAGGGACAAACCCATGCACATCAAAACCAGTACCTCCAAACTCAGACAAACACTTTGAGGATGATGGGAGATATTCAGAAGTAACAATATCCATAGTGATATGCTTACAATGGAAAACCAGAAGCAGGAATTTGTTAGCGCTACTCCATGAAACATGGAAACCATTGGCTGCCCATCATCAAATGTGTGGGACATTGTTAGGGTTCAAAGCATTGCCACAAAGAGTTAACAGGAAATGGTCAGAGTGCTCCAGAGTATGCACAAGGATTTCCAGCACTACTTGAAAATGGCATATAATAGGGATAATGTCAGGATCACACTGATGTGTAGTATAGTGACACAGCAAACATCTGTGGTCACCTCCATTTGTATACTAGTTAGGACTTTCAAGATTCAAACAGGAGTCAGTATTGGAAGGCAAAGAGGACAATGTGGGGCAGATCGCATGAGACTACAAGTGCTTTTCAAGAAAGTACTGTAAGTAGTCTGGGGGAACAAGAAAAACATATTTCATGCAGGCTACATCAGTGTTTATCTACACCTAGCAGGACCCCTTGGTGTCTGCAGCATCACCTGCATCAAACAAGATTATTTTGTCAGATCAACTCACTTTCCAGCTCTCATGAAAACCCCCTTCAAAATCACTTCCATTATCACCTAGTTTATTTTCAAGAGATTTGTATGACACATTTGATTCTGATCTACTGTGATTCAACTATGCAATTTCTATTACTTACAATTTCACCATCACAAACACAGGTCATTTTTTAACTGAAAAGGGAATAGGTTATTTAGTTATAAAAGGATGTTTGTGTGTGCTTATGACACTCTACAACTTTATGCAATTCATTCTTGTAATGGTATTGCTTAAAACCTCAGGTAACTGTGGAAAGAAATCTGTACGTCATGACATAAGATGGCAATCATTAACAGAAATATTTGGTGCATTACTGTTCTTACAGCTGACAGTTAACTACATTTCAAAAGTAGTAAAGCAGAAGTTTTCATAGAAATACAGTAATGAGAAAATAACAGATTAAATTAGTATCCTGCCATTGTAAATAATCACTACTAACACATCACCCTCTGCACAAATGATGGTATTTTTTGCCTCTGAAGTCACAAATTATTGTGTATGAGAAAATAAAATAATCTGATAAAATAAGCTGTACCTAAACAGCATAAATTTATACAGCATTGCATAATATAAAATACAATATGATATGTTTTATTCAAATGCAAGGGATGAACTCATGTTAAATACCAAATTAACAATTTTTACTGATTATACCACATAAGGACATTCAGTACATGCTTACTTAGGTAATACAACTCAATAGAATGTATTGTACTAAACAGTTAATTGTGATCAGTCCTTATATGATGCCTTACAACATCATTTAGCAGGAGTTAATGAACATTCAGACATGACTTTTTCAAACAATAATATGAGTATCTGCGCTGAAAAAGACCATGCACCACACAGCACAGCCCACAGATGTCACTGCACAAATCAATTATATTCTATGTGTTTTTACAAAAAAGGAAACACTAACCTGAATGTCATGGTCCATAGTTCTGGACTAGATGCCACCTCTTTAGCTGTGCAGCCATATGCCATGCATGAGCCTGCCTCATGGGGTTCCTTACTAATGCTGCCTGCTGGCCATCATTAGTCATAGCTGGACTGAAATTAGGAGCTGTAGTGACAGCATGGGTCACTTTACCACCAGACTGGCACACGATCATGTTCTGCAGAATGCAACGTGCAGTAAATATCCTGCATGATCTAGATGGGTCATACTGAAGGACACCCACAGACTCATCCAGGCACCTAAAATAGCTCTTCAGGAGGCTAAAGACCCTTTTGATGACAATATGAGTTTGCAACAGGGATGTGCTATAGGTCTCTCAAGCAGCTCCATTTGGATTTTTCACTGGTGTCATGAGCTATCTAGTGGATATCCAACATTAACTGAAAAAAAAGAGAGAGAGAGAGAGAGAGATGAAAGGGGGGGGGGCAAAGGAAAAGCGATTTAGTATTCAGCAATACATTTTATTAGATCATAAGAAGTTACTAGGCTATTGGCCCTGAGGCCCTTACAAGCCTAGCCAAGAATTTAGACCATGTTCCAAAAAGTCACACCCGATACCCCTGTCCAGCAGGGACACAGATGGAATCCCAGGGATGTATTTTTTGTTCCCCATGCAGTTATCCAGGTTGCGCTTAAAAAGAGTTAATGAGGTGCTCTGCTTGACGTGGAGAGGGAGTCTATTCCACAGAAGGGGGAGTCTCTGGGACACAAATCTGTTCCTCCAAGAAGTCCTATTGATGTCACAGACCAGATTGAGGTCAAGCTTGTGGGTTACTCAAGTGGAGCTTGACTTGTGGATATGCAGCAGTCCCATCAAGGCGGGGTCTGAAATTGTTTTGTATGCCAGACAGAGGTCACTTCTGAGGAGTCTGTATGAGATTGAATAGAGGGCCAGAGCCTTTAGCCTCTCTGTGTAGAGTAGATTTTTGAGGCCCTGGATTCTCTTGGTGAGGAACGTCTGTGGTCTCTCCAGCTGCTGCATGTGCTTTGTGAGGTACATGCTGAAAGGGGCATTGTGCTCAATAATGGGTCTTATAAGGGAAGAATACAGGGATGTTATGACCTCCTTGTCCCTGGATTAGATACCCTTACTAATGAGGTGTACCATGTAGAAAGCTTTCCATACAACAGAAGCAATATGGTGGTCAAAAGTCAGTTTTCTATCAACCTGGGTGCCCAAGTCCCTCACGACTGATTGCATGCTTAGTATCTTTTTATTAATGTGATAATTTGTAAGGATGTCACTCTCCAAATGAATAACTACTTAAATACAATAGAAAGAAGATAAGAAATATTTTTCCACTTACCAACATGTTTGCCACTTTGCATCCTGCCATGTAGAAAGAGTAGAGTTAGTATGCCAGATATGAAAATCACGTGTAGTGCCAGGATGCTGGGCAGAGACAATGGTGATGCACCCCTGTGTATCACACCGTACCTGACAATTGATGGAATGGAAGTGCTTCTTGCAGTACTGGTCCCTTCCCCCCGGATCATATGGGGCATGCAATCTATTGCACTGAGTACCTCAGAGAAATGAGCTACCCCAAAAAGGCATGCATAGTCTAGGCTCAGTCCTGAGGTGACACTGGGAAATAGATCCACTGATCCACACATGCCAAGAGTACATACAGGAACTGCTGCGAGATCCCCAACATGTCCCCAGTCTGTCTCTGGAAGGTCCATGCAGCAAGTATAGTGAGGACTAAGCAAACCTAATTTCCACAGGGATAGGAAATCCACACATTCCTCAAGTACCCCTGTGGGGGTCAAGCATATTCCCTAAGATCTTTATAATGTCCCTGTCTACTCTGAATAGGTCAAGTATCCCCTGATTATCAAAGCTATAGTGAGTTATCTTCTGCTTATAACTCTGCCTTCTTGACCGGAGAGTGCCACTGGGTGCAAGTGGTTTTTACTCAGCCAAGACAAGCAATTCACACTTGGAAATAGCAAGGCTAGTAGCAAGTGACAACATTTTCTTGGATTGCTAAGTAGATAGGATTGGTAAGACTCCACTTTATATAATGTATCTGCAGACAGGACAGAAAAGCGGTAAAATTCCACTACAAATCATAAATATGCAAGAGAATGCTTCATTAGCATATACTAGGGTACATCATTCCTCATTTACATTTCATTATAACTTCATTTGCTTATGCTCATTTGTGGCCATTGCATAATAGCACAAGTGACCTCTATGAATCCTGGCTTATCTGCGCTCATTCGCGGACACTGCACATATCCTTAATGCATATGAGTAATGACTAAGAATATCACTCTTAGATTTAATTTCAATAGTTTACTACCTCTTCAGTGAAAGCAATTTTTCATCCACAGAAGTTACATTTCTTCCACCACACTCTATGTTATATTTGCTGGAATATTTACAACAATCTCTACACTGCTACAAAAAATACTACCCTAGTCCAATACACTGATGACTTGACCCTAATCTGCTCTGCCAAATATCTCTCTAAACTCCAAGATCTTACAAAAAATATCCTTTTTATTGACTGAAACATGACTAAATAATTCACAACTGCTATTAAACCCTAAAAAATCCATAAACAAGAGCTTTCAGTTTCTCAGTTTTTGTATTATTTTTTGTTTAGTCTCTTACCCCATATTCTTGACTGCTATAACAGAATCCTTTTTAACCCATGCTCTTAAAATACTTCATTGTACCACGTCCCTATAAATATGAGTATTGCTGAACCAATCCATGCATGAGTACATAGTTTACAGCTACAGCCTTTGTTTGCCTTCACTTGAAATTGCCTCAGAATGTTCCACAACACTGATAACCTGTTTTCTGGTTTTATAAGGTGCAACATGATATTGTCTGTCAAAAAAAGCCAACTTTTCTTGAATACCATACAAATTATACCCTTGAATCTCTGAGCCCCTTATTTTCTTGACAATGGCTCTAAATATAATAGACATAAGAAAGAGGAAAGAAGACAATCCTACCTGGTTCCTCTGTGCAGACACAAGTTATCAGAGAGGAACCTTTCCATTTTGATTTTGCCTCTGATTCATCATATATCCTCCTAATTAACCTTATGATTGTATCAGGGAATACAAATTCTTCCATTGCTCTGCTCAAAATCCCAGCTTTACTCTGCCGAATGCTTTCTCTGCATCAAGACCCACCACGGACAACAGTATTTTGTTATATTCTGCTTCCCTCTGGATCATCATTGTTCTATTACTGTTGACTGATTTGTGTCTCCTCTCCACAAAACCACATTGATCCATATCTATCAATTTTGGCAACTTGCTTGCCATTCTTCTAGCCATTATAGACATAAACACTTTATAATCATGGTTTAAAATTGAAATGGGCCTAAATGAAACTGGGTCTAATGGGTCTTTGCAGTCTGTAGGTAATAACTTTTTCCCCAGATGTTGGTGCTTCTTCTCCTTTTAAAATATTGCTAAACAAAATGTTCCAGATCTTTATTACTTTCTTCCCCATTAGCTTAAACTTCCACAAGAACACAATCTATTCCTGGAGACTTTCCAGCAGATTGGTTATAGATCACCATTTTTATCTCATCTCCTCGTATCTTAACCATTAATTGTTGAGCCTCATCTATCTCTAACATTGGTATATTTAAGTCTTCCATAAATATTTCTATTTGTGCTTTTTCTTGATTTTACAATTTATGTGCTTTATATACATTTTCATAAAATTTCCAAAATATCTCTAATACTTGCACAGGATCTTTGGTTGTTCTTGTTATTGGCTCACTGAATTTGGCAACAACCCTTTATACTTTCTGTTGCTTAAGTCATTGTATGAAAAGTTTTTGTGCTCTGGCGTTATTATGAAAAAAGCAATTGCTAACAACAGTCTTTCTAAACTCACACATATTGTCCAAGTACTCCCTTATTTCCTGTTTAGCATTCAGCAATTGCTTCTCTTCATGTGCTGTGAAATTCCTCTTATTCTGCGATGCTTTAACCTTTGTCCAACATTGTAAATTTATGTAACTTCTTAACCCTATGTCTTTTTCTTTTATTTCCACTATATTTTTATGCGCCACTTTTGGAGTACTTTGTATATTTCCTAATAACTCCCAAATAATTCCCACTACCCATTCCTTGAATTCCTGTAGGCTGGGAAGCACCAGTGTCTCATCTTTATTTCATTATCCTGCATTTTTATTTTAGTAATTATTGGCATGTGATCCAAAATAGTTATTGGATGTCCGTCAAAGTTCTCAATTAACTGCACATGTTCCAGTGAAATATAATTCCTGTCTAATCCAGACCAGTTATTGAACCTTGAGGAATAATATGTAAATTCTCACTGGGTTCACACTGCTGAATTCACATCTTCCATATCAAATATTTTCATACATTTCTTCAGAAATCTACCCTCTTTGGTATAGTTTCCCTTCTAAGTCCACCAGATACATTCTTACTGTTGCAATTCAAATTCTAGTCCCCAACTATAAGTAATATTCCCTGCTAAAAGCAGATTATTTCTCCCCCAATTTTTTAAGCTCAATAATAACAGTTTTATGTGGAATATAAAGACATGCCAGCATAATCCTCATCCCTTGCCAGTAGCCCCTTACAACCACAAATGTGCATTAGCTTTTTGTTCCTCTTCTGTCACTAATTGAGCTCATCTAGCAATTAATATAAGTACTCATTTTTCCTCTGTTACTGATATTCTACTGAATGTCCATCCTGAAATCATTTCTTTATCAAATTCACATACTCAGTTCTTACTGAATGTGTCTCCTGTAGTATTACTATTTGCACTCCACAATTATTAACATAATCAAATATTCTTTTCTTTTTTTGTTTATACCTATGAGACCATTCACATTCCAAGATAATATGGAATGTGTCATTATTATGACAAAAAGTCATTATTACCATCTATTATATATGATAACTTTTTTAAGTGTCTATTTTTAACTTTTCTGATATATGCACTCAGTAATGTTTGGCAGGTCAATCCTTGATATACTTTTTCCTTATCAGCATTGGAACACGTCGCATTTTACAAGAACTTTTCTTTTAATAAAACCCCCCCAAACAAAAACGGAACACCTTTGTATACTGTTAACATAATACAAACACATAAAACCATGTCCATATTCAAATAATGAAGTTGAACCCTCCTAATAAGATGCTAAAGATCACACAATTCCTGGGGGTCTACAGGGCAGAGGATCTTTTTTGGTCAACCAATACCAGTCACATAGTAAGGAAGGCCCATCAACCCCTGCACTTTCTGAGGAGACTGAGGAAAACAAGCCTACCTTCCTCTATCCTCTCCACCTTCTATAGAGGTACTATAGAAAGTATCCTAATGTGCAACTTCATGGTGTGGTATGGGAGCCGTTCAGCTGTAGATCAGAAAACCCTACAAAAGATAGTCAGAGTTGCTGAGAAAATAATGGGATCCAACCTTCCAGAGACAGAGGACCTATACATGACATATTGTTAAGACAGAGCAACAAAAATAACAAGTGATCCTAGACACCCTACTTTTGAACTGTTCACATGCCTGTCATCTGGCAGAAGATACTGCAGTGTATACTGTAAAATGACCAGGTTCAAGAACAGTTTCTTCCCTCAAGTGATTCAACTCTTAAACTCTGGTATTAATCTCAGGGATGTGAGATGCTGACAAGTCTTGTGATAACCAAACAATACTGTAATAACAAGATAATATAACCAACTTATCAGTTTACAAGAAAATCATGTGCAATACAAGTGCTAGATATTCTCATAATTTAGAGAACATGAGATGTACATTGTGCCATAAGTACAGGTGCAATAAGGAACCAATCAGCAGTTATAGTGTACATAATAATTGTAGCAATAATATAAATGTCTAAGAGAAAGGTTAATGTTAGATCTGATACACATGTAACTGTATGCATGTATATGTCTCTTCTAAGCATGTGTAATTGTATGCATGCATTTGTCTTCTCAATTTGAGCATGATGCATGTAATTTCATTTAGACTTCACTTGTAATGTCTAAATGACATTAAAGTTTACTTTGACTTTTATCTTTATTCCCCTCACAGATGTGAAAACCAACATGCATACTTTCATAAAACATTAACTTTTAAGCTTGAAGAAACAAGTGCTCTGGCTTTTTTTTATTGCCTTATAATCATCTCGCCTCCAGGGAAAGACAAGAGTAAAGAAAATTTAGCCCTGAGCTGCAGGCTTCTAAAGACAAACTGAAACTATTTTTTGGTAAAGGAAAACTTTTCATTATATTCAGTGCTCTCTTACTTATTTTCACTTAAAACTTTTTATTAGCTTAAGCTAAGGGTCTTAATGCAGACATTCACCTGAGCAAAAGTAAGAGAAAACATATCAGCTCTGCATATATTATGATCTGTGTGCTTTTGCTCCCCATCTCCTACCTCAATAACTCAAGATTACAACCTATTAACTTAAACATGCTTTTGTCTAGCATTTTTTTCTCTTTCTGCATTGCAATGACTACATTTCTTAAAACATAGGAAGGAAGAAAGAAAAATGGCATCTTTACTTTAATATCTTTATCACATAAAAAACAAAAATTACTTCACTATAAAACATGCAACTGTCTCATGAAATGTTTCATAGAAATACTATTAAAAACAATTGTTTTACTTACAGTTACCGTTTCCTTCAACGACCCCTCCCCTCAATGTCCTTCCAAGCATTATTGACATGAAGTAAGGCAAATGTTTTTCAGTTCCCAAAAGAGTAACAAAGTCAACAAAAGTCCACTCTTTCCACTTTTTCTTGTACAGTTGTATTTCACAAATGCAAGTGTTACTTTGTAATCTCATAGTTATTCACTAATTTATGTGTTACTGGTCTTCTTACTGTTCATCTCCATCTCCTAACTCCAGACTCCTGTTTAATTGCAAGGGACTCCCAATTCTTCTAGTCAACTCCTGTGCTTTTCTATGTCCCTCAAATATTTTCCTTTGGAGCAATAGAAAAGATTGTACTGGCAAATTTTCTCCATGTGCTTTGTTATTAGAAGAATGAGAAATAAAGTTCCGTTCTGCTTGATGGCTCACTTTTTGTTGGACAAACTTTTGCATTTCTTCCTTAGCCTGTTCTGTCTCAAAAATGACTTTGATCCTCCAGGAAAAAAAAAAACAAACATTTTTTAATACTTTGCTCTTTTTTCATGGTTTTGTCAAGATTAGCTCTTTCTGCTGGTAGGTTTGCATCTTTACTAATACAGGTCTTGGCTGTTTTCTCATGGCCAGGTTTGGAGCATAAGCATGGTATGACTTTTCAGTTAACAGTTCCTGCTGTGAAATAGGAGTCAAATTGTTTATTTGTGCCTTCATAAAATTGTTACAGTCTGTTTCTTCTAGTTTCTCTGGTACAGCAGAAAATCTGAGATTTCCCCTATGTACTCTGTCCTCTAATAATACCATTTTTGAAACATCTCTTCTTGAGCAGTCTCATACTCATCCAGCCTTTTCTTCATTTTGACCTCTGCTTTTTCCAGATTTATCAGCTGATTTGAATATTTGTTTAAAGCTTCTTTTACTTTTTCCAGCCTTTTGTTGTTGGAATTGATATAATCATTCAGTGTTTTATTTATTTTAATCAGCTCTGAGCACATTTGACTTATTTTTTCCTCTAGCTTACTGGAAGCCATACCTTCCACCAAAACTGGAGCTTGAAATGCTTTTTACTGAACAGCTGCAGGATTCTTTCAAGTCAGTGTTTTCTCTTCATATTTTCTAGCAGATTTTCTTTCAGGATCTCTTAGTTTATTTTTTGATGGTACCTAGGTAGTATGTACATTACCCAATAACTGAATTTATTAAAGGTGACAGAGTTCCTGGCCCTTGTCTTTCAGTTTTTTTTTTTTTTTTAGACTGGGTGAGCTATAACGAAGTTGTTGATCAGCGTGCAGCCATCTTGGAAAGCCTTAACTGTTAATTGTTGAGCCTCATCTACCTCTAACCTTTGCATACTTAAGTCTTCCATAAATATTTCCATTTGTACTTTTTTGTGATTTCTACATTCCTGTGCTTCATGCGTATTATCATAACATTTCTGAAATATCTCTAATAGCTTTACAAGATCTCTGATTATTTTTCTTGTTATAGGCTCCCTATGTTTGACATCAGCTCTTTCTGTTTTCTGTTGCCTAAGTTGTTGTGCAAAGAGTTTTTGTGCTCTGGTGTTATTATCAGAAACAGTTGTTTAACAGCAATCTTTCTAAACTCATGCATATTATCCAGATACTACCTTATTTTCTCTTCAGCACTCTGCATTTGCACCTCTTCTTGTTCTGTGAGATTCCACTTATTCACCGATACTTTAACCTTCGACAGTCCCTCTAAATAATTCTTCTTACTTCTTAACCATTTTACATTCTCTTTTATTTCTACCCTATTTTTAAACTCCACTTTCATTTTATCCCACTTACTAGCTACAACTTCTGAAGAAATTTCTATCTTCCCTAATAAGTCTTGATTAATTTACACTACCCATTCCTTAAGTTCATCTTTTTTAACAGGTAGGTGGCTAAGCACCAGTGTCTCATTTGTACTTCATTATCTTGCATTTTTATATTAGTTGTTATTGGTGCATGATCTGAAATGATTATCGGATGTGTTGAAGCTTTCAATTAAATGTACATGTTCCTGTGAAATATACTTTCTGTCTAGTCTAGTCCAGTTATTGTACCTTGGAGAATAGTATGTAAATTCTCTCTGATTTCTTACTACTACATTCACGACTTCCATACCAAATATTTTTTATAAATTTCTTCAATAATTTGCCCTTTTATGATATATTTTCCCATCTAGGTCACCCAGATATATCCATATAAGTAATGTTCCCTGTTGAAAGCTGATTATTTCTCCCCAAATTGTCTTAAGCTCCATAATATCAGTTTAAGGTACAACATAAATACATGCCAGCATAATCTTCCTTCATTGCCCTCTTCTATCACTTTTGGAGCCCCTCTAGTGATTAGTAAAAATACTCCCCTTTTCCTTACTCCCTGATATTCTGCTGAATATCCATCTTGAAATCCTTTCTTAATTAAATTCACATAACATCTTTTCAAATGTGCCTTCTGTAGCATTGCTATTTGCACTCTGCATTTTTTAAATATAATTCAATGCGCTTACCTTTTTTCTATACCTGTCAGGCCATTCGTGTTCCAAAATAATAATTATGAGTACCCATTATGATAAGATGTTATTATTCCTACCTATTATATATGACAGATTTTTTAAATGTATATTTCCAACTTTTGTGTTACATGTACCCACTAATGTTTGGCAGGGTGATCTGTTATACAGTTGTTTCTTGCCATCTCCATTTGAACCTATGAAAATCATTGCACAAAAGACAATTAAAAAAAAACACCCCAGAACACCCCCATACCCTATAATCTTTAAACAAACACACAAAACTATGTACATCTTTAAATAATGAAATTCAACCCTCCTGGTAGGAACAATTGTCCTAAATTAACAGCTGAACATGCTGGTATAACTTAACCTAGGATTAAGGTTATCCATGCTAAGAAGCATGTTCTAGCCCATGCTCCTACTTACAGTAATTCCTGTCTGTTCTTGTCTTATCTTCATTCCACTCTCAGATGTGAGAAACAGCTTATATGCTTTCAGAAAACATTAACCTTTAGCCTTAAAAAAGTGTAGTGGCTTTTATTGCTTCCCTCTATAGTCAGCTTGTCTCCATGGAAACACAAGTACTACATGTACAGCTCTGCAAACCTCTAAACTTGCACTGAAGATTTATTTGCTAAAGGAAAATTGTCATTACATTCAATGTCCTCTTATTTACTTGCTTTCACAAAAAACTTGTTAGATTAGGCCTTAATACAGACATTCACCTATGCAAAAGTGAAAGAGAACATATTACCTCTACTTATATTATAATCTGTTCACTTTTACATCCCTTCCCCCTCCTCAGCAATTTAAGATTACAGCATATTAATTTAAACATGCTTCTATGCAGCCTTACTTCTCTTTTTACATTGTAATGCCTTCATTTCTTAAACCTAAAAGAGAAGAAAAAGGAAACTGTTAACTTTAGTATCTTTATCACATACAATAATTGAAAATAACATGTAATTTATATGATAAAATGTTTTATCATGCAATGTTATATCCAAATCCTGTTAAGAACAAAAACTGTTTTACTTACACTTACTTTTGTTTTCTTTTTTTCTCCTTCCCTTCAGTGTCCTTCCAAATATTAATGATATGAAGTGGGGCATACATGTTACAGTCCCCCAAAAGTTTAAAACCATTGATAAAAGTCAAATCTTCCACAAATGTGATTGCTGCTTTTTAGTATCACTAATTTCAGTGTTACTTGTCTTCCTTTACATCTCCATCTCCCAGTCCCTGGCTCTTATTCAAGTCCACTATATTCCCAATTCTTCTAGTCAGCTACTCTGCTTTTTCTGTCTCTCAAGCACTTTCCTTTGGAAAATTGGAAAAGGTTTCAGTGTCAAAGTCTCTCTAAGCTTTATTATCAGAGGCATGAGAAGCAGAGTCCCACTCTTTGTTGGACATAATTTTGTATTTCCTCCTTAGCCTTTTCTAGATCAAAAATGACTTTGATCCTCCAGGAGAAAATATTCTGAGGACACCAGGGTACAATAACTTGAATTTCATACAGGCCTCTCAACATTCCCTGATAACTGGAATAAATATGCTTCTCTTCTATCTGGTATTCAGTGAATCATTTTCGAACAAACACTATACTCTCTCCAATTTTAATATTTTGCCCCTTTTCCACAGTTTTGTCAGGAACAAGTCTTTCTGCTGGTATGATTGCATTTTTACTAATATAGATCTTGCCTGCTTTATCATGGCCAGGTTTGGAACACTAACACATTGTGCCATTTCAATTAACAAATCAAGCTATGGAATACAAGTTCAGCTGCCTATTTGTGCTTTCAAAAAATTAATAAATTCTGTTTCTTCCAGTTTCTCTAGTACAGCAGAAAATCTCAGGTTTCCCCTGCATGCTCTGTGCTCTAACTCCAACACTTTTTTGAAACCGCTCTTCTTGAACAATCTCATACTCAGCCAGCCTTTTCTTCATTTCAGCCTGTGATTTTTGCAGTTTTATCAGTTCATCTTAATAACTGTTTAAAATTACTTCTACTTTTCCACCCTTTTTTATTTCAGTTGATATACTTCTTCAGTGTTTTGTTTATGTTATTCAGCTCTGAGCACACATGATTTAGATTACTGTAAGCCATGTCTTGCCCCCAAACTGGAGCTTGACCTGCTTTTTGGGGAACAGTTGCAGGAGTTTTCACAGTCAGTGTTTTATCTTCACTTTTTCTAATTGATTTTTTTCAGGCTTTCTAAGTTTGTTTTTTGCTGCCACTCAGGCAGTGTACTTACTAGCTAGCAACTGAATTTACTGAAACTTGCAGAGTTTCTGGCCTTTAACTCTGTTTCTTTTTCTTTTTTCACACTGGGAGACCTGAAATCAAGCTGTTGATTGATGAGCAGTCATCTTGGAAGTCCTGGATGATTCCAACTTGATACCTTTTAGGCACCTTATTTCTGAGGATGGGCAGCAGAAGCTAGAAGCTCTGCTACTACTAAAGCTTATGCTACTAACTGGAAAAGGTTCACTAGCTGGTGCCACAGTAATAACCACAGCCAAATCTAGGATTCTGCATTACTGGTTCTTCTATATTTGTCAGAGTTACTATCTTTAGGCCTGTCTTGCTCCTTGAGCATACCTGACCATAGATCTTCCTCTTTCATGTCAGACTTTGCTCAGGCTCTTCTAGAAAGGTTTTTTTTGGCATCTTAGACCACCTAGTATATAGGTGGCACTTTGGTGGGGTCTTTATGTAGTGCTGGAAAAGTTAAATCTGTCTTCATTTGAGCCAGCTCTTCTGGATATTATCTGTTACAGTACTCTAAAGACTGTTTTGTTAATTGCATTGGCATCTGCAGGAAAGTATTGGAGTTATAAGCTGTCATGGCAGATGAACATGATTTGTTTTTTCATAGGGTTATTTTTAGAACAAATCCTCCATCCATGCCAATAATAATTTCAGAGTTTGCTTTGAATCTAGCTAATAATTTCCCTGTATTCTTTCTAGAACTTTCAACACCAGGAAGAAAGGATTCAATATACTATGGACAAGTTTTTGCAACTCAGGTATTATCTTGCCAGAACTAAGTCCTTTAGGAAAGCTGAACAGAAAGGTATTTCCTATGATAACATAAAACAATGTTAGCCTGTGTCAGTTCGGACAATTTCATAAGATTATAGGTTCATAGACAATTGCTAGACTAATAATTCTAGGAGGTCTTTTTAAGCTGTGACATTTTCCCATATGTGAATGATAAATTATCCAGGCCCATATATTTGGGTTTAGGTGGCTGAACATCAGGCTATCTCTGTCCAATAAGGGCATAGGTGCCATTCCAAGGGTAAGTTTCCAATTCCCCATGTATAGGTCCAGGTTAAATTTGAATAAGCAATGATAATCTAGCCATACACTAAGGGCTACTGCAGCAGTGATGCTGATCAACATAATACCGTTGTGTAAGATACACTTACTATAACAGTGGATGTTTGAACTGAACACCTGCACTCTTCCCTTCTCCTCCTTTCTCTGTATATATATATATATATATATATATATATCATTTTTTTTTAGCTAAAAGTTCTATATGTTCTTAACTTTTTTGGAGATTCAGGATGAGTATTCCATCTCCCTTTTGAGGGGTAAGAATGTACAGAAGGAAATGATGCCCAGGCTGGTGTTTTCTCCCTTTGGAGCTCATGGCACTATAGCCTAGACATATGTGTGGACGGAAGCCAGAGACTTTTGAAGACTGGTTGGGTTTTAAATCCTGGACAAAATGTAACCCAAATAGCGTTGTTACTACAGAAGTGATGACTTTGAACATCTACTGTTATGGTTAAGTGCAGCTTATACACGTGTACTACTATACTAGCAATACTGTGCTATTGAATCCTATTTCCAACAATTTAGAAGTCTAATCAATTTTAATTTAAAATAATACAATTGCTTAGGCTACCATTGAATATTTAATATCAGAACTTAAAATACCTGTACATGGTCTTAGATCCTTTTGAAAATTTTTTTTTTTTATTGAAACAAAAATATTTCTCCCTTGAGGCAGATGTTGGCTATTATGAGTGATCCATGTAAAACCCCCTTCTTGATGACAGACAAGTTTCTCTTTCCTTCATAAAACAAAATGAAAAACTACCTAGCTTTCTATTTTTGCAGTTGCAT
Organism: Protopterus annectens; assembly: GCF_019279795.1. Taxonomy (NCBI): domain Eukaryota; kingdom Metazoa; phylum Chordata; order Ceratodontiformes; family Protopteridae; genus Protopterus; species Protopterus annectens. The sequence goes on from NC_056731.1 coordinate 893,719,643, forward strand.
TTGTGTGTGTTTTCATGAAAACTTCATAAAAGTCTGACAGCTGTGTGATGTTGAGGGATAAAGTCCAGACTACATTGCAGGTAATCAGAGTTTGATTATTGGCTTGAGTGCCTATAAGATCTGGTAGTGAAGGATGCATGGGACTGGCAAGTGGTGGCTCTACCAACCCTGAGGATAACTGAGGAAACGCTGAGTCACCATTTGGGTGGTGAGAGAATGAGGTAGTACATCTTTGAAATATGGGCCTATAGAGCATGTACTACCATTTTGTAAAAGGGAGTTTACAAGCAGAAGCATGCTTTCCTCAAATGGCAAGAGGCAGTGAAGCTCAGCCACCACAGGAGAGGGGGTGTTTTGCCCAGTGGAAAGGGCAGACTACCCATCAGGATGAGCAAGCTGGCCTACTCCCCACTAACTGACTCACCAGTGGGGGAACAGATGAGCCAGTCTGGTTCTTTGGGTAGGAGCAAAGGGTCATATGATTTCTATCTTACTCAGAATGTCCATTTCCTGTCTCTGTGGAATAAAAGGGACAAGTATATGCAGGTAGAGGAGTCATTATAGAGAAGGAGGTATTGTGGTGCAAGAAAAAAAATAAATCGATAAAAATAAAATCCAGTTCTGGAAAATGAATGATAAATCAAACTTAAGAAGCCCTTCTCAGCTAAAATCCTTGTATCTCAGCTTTATCAAAACAGAAATGTATATGTATCATTCTCAGCACCTCAGAGAAATCAAGATAGAGAAAGAGGAGAGAAAATGGATCTCACAGCCCATCAGACTATTTTCTCTTATTTAGAATGTTTTGGTATTTTCAAAAAGTGCATTTGCATACCAATTAAGCTAGGTAAGAAGTTTCCTAATTCCCTTTTAAAATGCTAGAGATTTCAGACTGTAAATATAGGGCCATGGGAATACGTATTTTCATACTGCAGTCTATTGCATGTTTATTTTGCATCTTTGATCCAGCATGAGACACCTGTCTTGGCAAAAATCAACCTTTCTTCACAGCTGTTTTAAATTTCTTTTTGGAAAAGAAAACACTGGTGCAACAGTGAAGAACATGTATTTTATTGGGTTCTACCTTTAGGTAAAAAGTCAGTTATGCTGAAGTGGAAATCAACCAGCACTAACACAAATTAGTGACATATGTCTCCTGTTATCTTTGACAGTGTTTTAAAGTCATTTTTCACTAAATCACCAGGCAACTAACAAATGGCTTACTTGGCTAATAGTCAAGAAACTTCTTTTTCCAGATGATCCATTTAGATAACAACTGAGATTTCCTGAGCAACCATCTTACTTCCTCCAGACTGCCAGACATCCCTGCCCAGGAAAGGACAATAATTTGCTTACATGTGAAATATGACAAGTTGCATAACACACTGATTGTATTGTAGATATGATGTGGTGAAAATAAATTAAAATGAGTTAAATACACATATTTTATTTGGATGTATATGTTTTTCAGGACTCACAGAATGAGTAGAATAATGTAATACATGCACACGGTGTGTGTTTACATTCTCTTTTCATCACAGGTATACTCTTCTCTTCCCTTCCCCAGTTAGAGTAAAATTATTTAAATAAAGTGTGCTTTAAGAGGACCTACTCAGATGCATCTTTTATTAAAAAAATAACTAAATGAATGAATAAATAAGTTGGTTGCAAAAGAATGTAATGGTTTTAGTTGGAGGTTCACAGTTATATGAGGTCTAGTAATGTAGTAGAGCAGGCGATTGTTTTCTGGCCTGGAAGGCTGTGAAATGGTAGCTAATCCCATTATAGTTTAACAAGAGGAGAAGGTAGATCACGGTATCTTGTGCAATGCATCAAGGGAACAAGATGGTCATCAAGCTATCTGTTTCAAACAGATATAAACCACCTTTTTCAAAAATGCATTTGAATCACTATGTGGAAGCAAAGGTCATGATGTAAAGTATATGGATACCATTTCCTTTTACAACTGCAGCCTATTCTGCCTAGGACTTAAAGGACTTAAAGGAGAAATGCATACAAAGGCCACAATGTTCTAATCAGACAGTGAATTTCCTTCCCTTTAACCAAACTGTTAAGAGTGACACATAATAATAATAATAATAAAAATAATAATAATAATAATTCATCAATAACAAATTCTGCAGTCTCACTGCATATCATTCATCATTTTAGCTTTGCTACAAATCTCTCACTGTTTCCCTTTAAAATCTATCACAGCTTCTGATACATCTTGTGGTCCATATGAGCAAGTCATATCAGTTATTATTCACAGATTACTTGGCAGCATAGACATGACTGGGAAATCTACTCCTATGCATTTGAGACAGTGAGGGAGGACAGGAGTCAAACCTGTAAGTAAGATATTTTGAGGTTTTAAAAATGACCATTCTTTCTGGTTGAATCAAGAAAAGATCATAAAAATGACAGTCAGGACTGTGCAGTTAATAACAATAACAGCAAACACAAGTCAGTCGCTGAAAAGGAATCTGTTGACACACTACCTTCAGAGCCATATAAACACTAACCCTGAGTATGGTCATCCTGAATCAGTGTCATATTATAGAGCCATACAGCACACTGCAGAAAAGAGAAACCTTGATTAAAAATATCAGGTCAGTAATGACCTATCAGTCTTGCCAATTTGTGATGGACCAAGCTAGAAATATATGATTATGATCAGGTGTCCAATCATAACCAGCTTATGTTGTGTTCTAGACATGGATGACAAGAGATTCACCCTTCCTGCACAATCTAATACCTGTTAACCCTAACCCTGCTTCTAACCCTGCACTATACCTTTGAAAAACCCTTTCCATGACTCTGCCACTAAAGAAGATAGCTCAGACAGACACACACACTACACATACAAGTACACTAACTCTATCCCCTTACTTAACCATTACTGTAACCCTCACCCATCTACACTCACACAAACATTCCCTCCTGATAACAAAACCCTCACAATACTTGAAAGTTTTGGCATGAATTTCGCAAATCCATCTTTCCTTACCCACAGAAATTAGAAGCTATATTCATGAAAAATATTACGACTTTGTTTAACAGAACACTTAAAGACATTTCACAATCTAAATAGGAATCAATGACAATAGCCTGACCATGCATCATCTACCTGTGACCCTGCCTGTGACCTAGGAGGTGAGGATGCAGACTTTGTATGCTGGAAATCTTGAGAAGGACATGCCACAAAAGATACTGTGCTACAGGGTCATATGCTGAGTCGTGGATACAGTAGATAAATTAGGAGGGGGAGGCTCTGCATAGCACTGACTGTGACAGATAATCAGTTACATAATAGGGAGGTAGTAGCCATAGAGAAGCACATAAATGGGGAAGAATGCCATGTCAGGGTGTGAATGCATGGTTCTGTATTTCCACTTCTTCCCTACAATTGACTACATTAAGTCCCAACACTGCCACCTACACAGAGGTTGTCACCAGTGATCTCATCATGGCAGCTTGAATTCAATACTGGAGGATGTGATCCCTGACCCTCCACAAACTACTAGAGGGTGTGCCTACCATGGTCACATCACATAACACTACCTAAGTGTTGCCCTCACCTATCATTTTGCCTTCCCACCTGTGCAAGTGATGCTGACTGTGCCCTGTCTACATCCTAACCTTTATGGAAATGGTGATGACTGCAGCACATTGCAGCCAGTCTCTCCACTGCCATGCATAGCCTTGTTGTGATAATACATACATCATTTTACTCTGAGTTGTCTTTGTTTTGACCCATAGTTGTGGAGCTGATGCTGCTGCTTCACCAGTGCTGTAATGTGTTGCACCCAACACTGCTCAGCTGACTCTTAAACCTGCCATTCTACTACTGCTGCTGCTGCTACAATTGGTATTGAAGGCCCTGTCAAGATGTTCTCATGCTGGTCAATCTGTTCTCACAATGCCATGTTGTGTGGCATGTTATGCATAACACAGTTTTAGTTGCACATGTCTAGACTGTATTGTAGCACATATAAGAAGCATCCTCTAAATACACACTGCACTGTATTATGGGTTTTTGTGTAGGCTGTGTTAAAACCATTTTTTTGCATAATGTGTGGGGTCATCAGCTAGCTAAATATATCTGACATTACAGGGGTTGCATATGGAGTCATCAACCAGGACTCTAGGGCATATCTGGCATTCCATGCAACACACAACCAGCAACTTATTTATTTTTATTTTATTTTTATTTTACATTTGTTAACCGGGAAAGTCCGACTTGGAATGAGCCAATTTTCAGCAGAGGCCCGTGGAGAAATGCTCCAGACGCATGTCTTTGTAATGTGTGAAGAAACTTGAGCACCCTGAGGAAACCCACATAAATGCAGGAGGACATGCAGACTCCACACAGTGCTGTGAGGTAACAACTCTACTGCTGCACCACTGCGCCGTCCGCAATATATATATATATATATATATATATATATATATATATATATATATATATATATACAGCCTGCTCCCTTCTTGCATGGCACCTGTGTGTTTATACCTAGGTATCATGTGTGTACACCTACCAACCAACTGACCTGGTGGAAAGTCTACTCGCAGGAATCTTTGTTATTGGTTGGATATGTGCCAAATGTTTAATTCATGTGAACTGCCCATGTGATGCATGAACACATTATAAATAATGCCCTGAGATGTGCAGAATACATGGCAGTTTAGGAAATGGAAGAACTTTCTGTTGCTTTATTGCAGACGCTCTTGACTAGATGGGTCTTGATGGCAACATGTATACAATCTATGGTTCCCAGTACACCAGAGAAATGGTCTATGGGGTTCAGGCACCTAGGCAGCATGACACCTCCCTGTGAGACAGCTAAATGTAGACACATGGCTGGATGACAGTTCAGTTGGAGTGACATGTGGCTGTGGACATTTCCTTGTGGGCATAGTAGATCCCCCTGCACCATGTCCATAGATGGCAGAAGCAAACAATCAGAGTGAGAAAGTCTGCATGTGCCCAGGATCACAAATGCATAACTGTCTGCAGTACAGGCTGGTGCAAACAGATGCTAGGGGGGCATAAATGTGGCACTGTGAAACAAGTGTACAAAAGCCTTTATTAATACAACACGTGAAGAGATATGAGCAGTCCTTGGTGTGTACTATATACAAATACAGTCACAACTTGTAAAAATGTGTGACAACATGTAAGAAATTGTGCACATTGCTGTAGTCACACTTAAGTTGGAGGATGTATTTTAGGTGATGCTCCTTTACAATAATAGCCTTTCTACGTGCTGTCACTGGCATCCCCCCGAGAAGTGATTCTCTATGGTTATCAGTTAGGTTTTGTTCCTGTTGCAGAACAGATGGTCAGAAAGCTGTACTGTAGGCTGTGCAAGTAACACCCATGCTTCCACATGATTATTGGTTAGTGGAAAATCCATGTCAGAGACATCACAAGCATTCCAGAATTTCAAAAGATAAGATGTTGGCAATTGTTGCGGTGCAGAACAGCAAGAGGCATGCTTCCATGGTTGGCCACACACATAATTATGGTCTAGAAATGTTGGTAGGGGCTTGGCACATTCCAGTAATGTAGACACAATCTCCTTAAATGCAGGCACAACATCATCTACTGGTAGGAAAGCCAGTGCAATCAACTTTTAAATGGCTATTGAAAATATAGTGTTTGTACTACACAGGGCCACAAGCTGGTAATGCTGAAGTTACTGCCAAATGATCTGGGCATAATGGAACAAGCAACCCTTTAGAATACTCTTGGGGAATGCCTTACTGCTGGCATGAATTGCTGCCTTCTCAAACTCTGTCATGATGTAGTCTGGATGAAAGGTGCATCCAGTATCTGCAACCATCCCCTTAAGCATATCCCACATATTGCTGTATGCTGACTCTGTTTTCCAAGTCATTAGACAATAAACCAGGAGAACAGTCCTAGTAGTAGTGGGAGTGCCAATGAATCCACACAACCTGCACAATTGGCGGCACATATCTGCACATGTTGGGAATGTGCCATCCCCAAGTATGATGTCTGACTGCACAAATCTGCCAGATTTTGTGTTGTAGTAAGAAAAACAATTGAGTCCTTACTATCCATATCAACTTTCTTCTTAGGAGAAAGGTACCACTGCAGAGTGAGTACCAGCTGACATCAATATCTGCTAGTGTTGCAAAGAGTATTGACATGGATACCTGTGCCCTCTGTCATATTCTGGTAATGGTGCAAAGAAGGGTGGCAGGACAAGCATCTCTTGTAGCACATTGTCATCTGCCTTTCCAAGAACACTCTGCATTACTTGACTGGGCAAATCATTGCTGTTTTCTGCACTCTGCCATAGTTGTGCATGCAGCACAGCTACCTGGGCACTGGTTGCTTCAGGTCCATTTTGGTGTTGCAAGGATTTTTGCAGTTCTTCCCACTCTGCATGGTAAATAGTGATAGCTCAGCTTCTGCAGGCCTTTATTCTCTGCTCGATAAATGCCCAGTATCATTTGGATAGCACCTCAAGCTCTAAATAATATAGGTATCCCACCATCACTAGTATTGACTTGCCATGTTGACTGGGCACTGCCCAATATCTGCTGACAAGCTGACCTGGTCTGTACTTGTATGCAGTATCCATCATATCAACAGCACTTGTAGAGGGCCACTCAGCATCCATGTTCTACAGTTTAGAACATGGAACCATGAAGTATGTCACCTTGTGGGGTATAGGTCCTGTAGAAGCTTGCTATGCCTACTAATATATATATATATATATATATATATATATATATATATATATATATATATATATATATATATATATATATATATATATATATATATAATTGCTCTTACAAACTTAGAAAGTTGATAGTATAACAGTTTTAGACATGAGCATACATTTTCTGAAGGGTATGAGGTCTGAAACTCAAATGTCTGTAATTATTTTCTAACTTCAGTCTTTAATAATCTGCCACTAATTTTCCAACACACCACAATTTTATGTAAAACAAGCCAATCTAGACATTCTTGGAAAATCTGTACAGTTGAGAAGTACTATGGACAGATTTTAAATATTGCTCTTGTATACTTAGAGCATTGCTGGGATAGTAAGAATTGTTTTGGCAAGCATGTGTTAATGGGTCACAGCTGCAGCTCAGAGGGATGTCATTATTTGGTGATGTAAATCCTCACTGGTATGGTAGACATCAACATTTGTTTTGTATGCAGACCACTGAGGCAAACATCCAGACATTTTGCAGAAATCTGGACAGTAAGATGTATGCTTGCATGCTGTATTTCTTGCTCCTCTATGATTTACACATCCACGACGATTAGTATTCTACAACAGCTATTTCCATTGTCAGGAAACAGCCAGGTAGCTTTCATTAGGGATTGTCACAATGTGCCAGTTTTCTGTTCAGCATTAAATGCCATGGTGTTTCTCCCTTTTGGCTGCATCACCCCAATGGTATGGTGGTGTTGTGGCCTTTTTGTTTTGGAGTTGTAGATCACAAGGAAATGTTTTGTGACCTACACACTGGAACCCTGGTCTATGTCATACAAGTCTGACATGGTTCTGGTTCTTTTCTCTATTATCCTGGAGAACCATACATGTTCCTCCACATGATGTTGCTTAATATCAAGGAATTAGTTTAAGATTTGTGAGGATGACATCTGCAATATATCTTACTTGTCCACTGTTGATTGCTGAAAGATTCCTGTAGCCAAGATGGTGAAGGTTGCAGCTACCTTAATATTTACACGAATGGGAACACCATGCAGCCATCTTGATTCTTCTTGTAGGTAACATACTTGGACTAGGTCCCTAATATTACCCCTGCCCATGCAGAGCTGGTCCACAATCTACTGTTCTGTGAGCTGGTGAAATGTCAGGAACTGTCTCTGTCTCCATTATTGATGCAAGTGGCTACAACATGCAACGTTAATGACACTGGTTCAGATGGTTGCTACTAACACATGCTGCTGTGCTACGTTTACTTCTACTCCAAGTATTGCTCCTGCCATGTATACCACAAATCTCAAAGTTCACAACTAGTAAGCACTACAGTGCAACATGCTTCTTTTACATGTTCCTGGGTTGGTCAGCTATTTTTGTGCGCCATCTTTTGTTTAATCTGTGTGGCTTGTTTGCATGGTGATTTCTCATTACCATGTCATTATGCACTCATTTGCATGTGTGACATACCAGATTATTTTTTTATAAACACTTTTATTAAATTATCAGTTAAGCCATAGGCAAACATATATTAACAGAAAAGAAAAACCATTTTAACAGTTCCTGTTTAAATGCGATATGCATCAAATGTATTTCTTTGCCGCTATTATCAGTTACAAAAAATGCTGAATTCTTGCCTTCCCTTAGGTCTCACTCCTTCTACTCTTGAACATTATTATGCATGTATTGCTCCCACAATTTCCATTTACTTCTATATAATTTGCTCCTTCCTGTTCCTAATGATCCCTCTTCCAGTTCTTTTATCTATTTTATAACATTCAATACCTCAAATAAAGGTTTAGCCTTTGATTTCTATGTTCTAGTAATTGCTTTATTGGCAGCCAGCAGAATTAACCTTAATAAGGTCTTACTATGTTTAGGCAATTCAACTCCTGCATCCCAGTTCAAAAGAATAATTTCCTTATTTAAAGACATTTGCTCACCCAATATTTCTGATAGAGTCCTCAGTAGGGAATATTTAAAATCTACCAACTCATTGCATGCCCAAAACGTATGTTCCCAGTTACTTCTTTCTTCTCCATCATACCTCCAACATTTGCTATCTACCTGAGAAAAAATTGTTTGAAGTCTGCTTGGGGTATTAAAATATCTATGCTAACATGTCCAAACAAATATCCTAAACCTTCTGACTTAGTTGCAAACTTGGGAGCATAGTTTTCATGTCTTACCATTGTTTTTTGTAAATTGCTTTGCAGTCTCTCTTCCCAAACTTTTCTAAACTGCTCTGATTATTATACTTATCATGCAACATTTTATTTTCCCTACTAAAACTATATCAGAGCAGGTCTTTCGCTTAAGATTCCCTTATCCATTTCTCTTTGCCTGTACTCTGAGATCAAGCCCTGGTAGGAAAGGCAATCTCTGGCCTGCAATCCAAATGTATTCTTGGGCCACCCTCTCTATTACCTGCTTTGAGCTATTTGTTCCCAGTATCTAGGCTGCCTTGCCAAGTTTCTCCTGTAAATTCCAGCCCCCTGTTGCTTATTTTCTGTGTCTCTACTTGCAATGATCCCTAGTGGCGAAATCATCTTTCTCCATTCTCATATTGGCTTAGTTCTTAGAATACTTTCTGCTACTTTATAAATATAATATGCTGTATGTTATGTATATGACCCTTAAATGTGTAGCTCTAAAATATTCCTTCAAATCAGGTAAACCTAAACCACCTTGTTCTATTGGAAGGATCAACTTATCCTACTTAACTCTTGCTCTCTTTCCCTCCCAATAAATTCCTTCACTTCTTTATTAATTATTGTCCACAACATCTCCTTGGGTTGATTAAAGTATGCCTGATCCATATACAAGACTAAAGGGACTAAAATCATTTTCACTGCTTCTATCTTACTATCCACAGCCATAAATAAGAGTTTTCAGTTTTTCAATTTTTGTATTATCTTTTATTTAGTCTCTTCCCACATATCCTTACCTGCCATAACAGAAGCATTTTTAATCCATACTCCTAAATATTTCATCTTGTCATGTCTCCCTATATATAGGATTTAATGAGCAAATGCCTATGTGGGTACATAATTTATGGCAATAGCCTTTATCTTCAATAGTTTTATATCCCAAAAAGACTTGAAACTATCTCAAAATGTTCCACAACTCTGAGATCTTTTTTTCTGGATTTATCAGGTACAAAATAATATCATCTGCAAATAAAGCCATCTTTTCTTGATTATCATACCAAGTATATTCTGAGTCCCTTATTTTCTTTGCCAATGGCTCGCAATATAAAGCAAATAACAAAATAACAAAGGGAAAGAGAATACCACTGCCTGTTTTCTCTGTCTAAACACAGTTTATTTCAGATGAACACCCCCACTTTAATTTTTACCTCCGATCCTTCATATAGCCTTCTAATTAACATTATTACTGTATCAGGAGAATGCAAATGCTTCCAATGACCTGCTCATAAAATCCTTGCTTACCTTATCAAATGCTTTCTCTACATCAAGACCCACAAAAAACAGAGGTATTTTCTTCCATTCTGCTTCTCTGTTGATAATCATTGTTTTATTAATGTTGTCAAATGTTTGCCTCCCCTCCACAAAACTACAATGATCCATATCTATTAATTTTGGCAATACCTTTGCCATTCTTTTAGCTAGTATAGACATTAACACTTTATAACTGTGGTTTAAAATTTAAAATGGGTCTATATGACGCTGGGTCTGAAGGATCTTTGCCAGCTTCAGGTAACTCAGTTAGGACAACTTTTTTCCAAGATGTTGGTGTTTCCCCTCTTTTTAAAATACTGTTAAACAACCTTTTCCAGCTCTTTAACACTTTCTTCCATCCTAATTTCCAAACTTCCAAAGGAATGCTATCTGTTCCTCGAGACTTTCCTAAAGCTTGATTATACATCACTGTTTTTTTATCTCATCACCTTCTTTCTTAAATGTTAGTTGTTGAACCTCAGCTACCTCTAAGCTTGGCATAATTAAGTCTTCCATAAATATTTTCATTTGTATTCTTTCTTGATTTTCATATTTCCCTGCTTTATGCAAATGTTCATTAAGTTTCTGGAATCTCTCTTAAACCTCTATAGGATCTCTGGTTATTTTTCTTGTTTTAGCTTTTCTAAGTTTGGTGACAATCCTTTCAATTTCCTGTTGCCTATGTCATTGTTCTGAAAGATTTTGTGCTCTGGAGTTGTTATCAGAAATAGTTGCTTAACTGCAATCTTTCTAAACTCATACATATTATCCAGATATTCCCTTATTTTCTCTTTAGCACTCTGCATTTACTCCTTCTCTTGTTCTGTGAAATTCCACTTGTTTTGTAATACTTTTACCTTTGTTAGGCCCTCTAAGTAATTTCTATTACTTCTTAATCGTATCTCTTTTTATTTTATTTTGACTCTATTTTTAAAGTCCATTTTTGTTTTATCATATTCACCAGCTTTAACTTCTAAATATATTTCTATCTTCCCTATTAACTCTTGAATACCTTAAATTCCTCTCTTTTTAACAGGTACAGTGGATATAAAAAGTTTACATACCCCTGTTAAAATGCCATTTTTTGTGATATAAAAAAATGAGACCACAATAAATCATTTCAAAACTTTCTCCACATTTAATGTGACCTACAACTTGTGCAATACAATTGAAAAACAAACAAATCTGTTAGAGGAAAAATATAAAAAATAAAAATTGTACAATAAGCTGGTTGCATAAGTGTGCACACCCTTAAACTAATACTTTGTTGAAGCATCTTTTGATTTAATTACAGCAGTCAGTCTTCTTGAATACACACCTGCCATCAAATAAAGAGACTCTAATTAACCCCAAATAAAATTCAGCTGTCCTAATAGGATTTTCCTGACATGTACTCAGTTGCCCGCTACAGCAAAAGCCATGGTTCACAGAGAGAGTTTACAAAGCATCAAATGGATCTCATTGTTAAAAGGTATCAGTCAGGAGAAGGGTACAAAAAAATATCCACAGCATTGGATATACCATGGAACACAGTAACAAGGCATTATCTAACATAAAATTAATGTTACCCATGCTAAAGTGCATGCTATAGCCTGTGCTTTCACTTACATTGATTGATGTCTGTTATTTTCTTCTCCCTTCTGCTCCCAGATATGAAAACCAGCTTGTATGCTTTTCAGAAAACATTAACTTTTAGCCCTAAGAAAAACGTGCACAGGCTACCTCTAAATAAAACTAAATTGTACAATGTTCTATTAACTGCATTAAAGTATTAATGCTGCTATGGAGGTTATCTCTTATTCACATCTCATAATTTCAAATGTATTTTTTTCACTGAACTGCTTGCCATTGTACCTTTAAATTTTGCACTTACCTCAGCAAAGAATACTCAGAATGTTCACGATTAACTGCTTAATCCTGCAGACAACTTGTCTTCATTGAAATGTACTAAGTAATGAGTTTTGTAAATTATACTCAGAAGGGAATACACAACTGCTGTCAGCTGCAGACATCTCAACTCCTCTGAACATTTGTCACTGGAAAACAAGTAAATATTCTTGCAGTAGTAAGAAACTTGGCATTCTCATGGCTTTCATCATTTTGTCTTACTTTTAGAGCCTACATGCTTACAAAAACACATGTTTACAGTTTAAGCCAAAATGTAGTAAACTAGACCTTGTAAATAAAAAGAAAAAGTATCCTAATTCTACATATAATATAATCAATGCACTTTTACAGTGCACCCACCACAGCAGCCCAAGATCATAGCATATGAACATTAAACTTGCTTTTATCCTGCCTCTTTCTCTTGTTATATTATGAAACCTAGATTTCTTACAACAACAAAAAAAAATGCTTGTTTACTTTAATATCTTTAACACATAGAACAGTCACTGAAAAGACTCCCACCACGTTTAAAAGGTCCCTGACTACACAAAACTGTTTTATTGTATATAGCATGCAGTTTATATCATGAAATGTTTTATACAAATACTAGAACAAAAATCGTTTTACTTACAGTTACTTTTCTCCCTTTTAGTGTCCTTCTAAACATTGATGACATAAAGTGGGGTATATGCTTTACAGTCCAACCACAAGTTTAACAAAATCAAGAAAAGTCCAGTGTTTTTCAGCCATGTTTTCTTGCAAAACCATATTTCATAATGCTTTATAGTCTTCCATTTATTCACTAGTTTCAGAGTTGCTGGTATTCTTCATGTTCATCTCCATCTTCCACACCAGACTCTGGTTCAAATACAAGGTACTGCTGACTCTTATAGCCAACTCTTGTGCTTTTTTTCTGTCTCTCAAGCATTTTCCTTTGGAACATTGGAAAATATTTCACTGGTAAAATCTCTCTATGAACCTTACTATCAGAAAAATGAGAAGCAGAATACCCTTCTGCTTGCCGACTGACTTTTTGTTGGATAAGCTTTTTTATTTTTCTCTTAGACTGTTCTGTGTCAAACAGTGACTTTGATCCTCCAGGGGAAAAAAATTTTGAAGGCAACTGGATACAGCAGCTTGAATCTCACACCTGCCTCACGACATTCCCTGATTGCCTCTTGACATTCCCTGATTGCTGGGATAAATTTTCTTCTCTTCTGCCTGGTGTACAGTGAATAATCAAATGATAAAATCAAATTGTCCTCACATTTCAAACAAATGTTCATATCTTTGGAACCTTAGGAATTACTAAAGAAGTGTAAAAGGCAAACCCTTCATAACAAACTATTTTTATAGTGGCAGTATTTATTTAGGTTCTAGGTCTGAAACCAGATTGTATAAGTCACAGTAAACAAAATAACTACTAAGTTTGCAATATTTTGTAAAAAAACTTGCAATATCTTAGCAATCACTTAAGTTATAGATATACTGTCAACAGCTTTTTGTTCACCCAGCTGAGAGCTTTCATAAGACACTAAGCAGTTTTGTCTGTGCCTGTGGTTGTCAAGATACCTAGAAAAAAAAGAACATTTATGATAATATAAATATCATATGAGCAACAATTAACTGAGCTTTACCTGTACTAGACGGACGTCAAATATCAATACAGTTGTATTTGTCATTATGTAAGCTTTAAGATGAAATGTTTAAGTACTTTTTATGTAGCATGGTTTTGGAATTACTAATGCAAATATGAACAAGCAATATTACTGCATATATGAACAAGCAATATTTAATGCCTAGAGGCATTATTTGGATGAAACTGCAGAAACACCTGAAGGCATCAACTGACTGTAAAGAGTTAAATGTTCTTCTATTTTTCCAGCTTTTTGCTGTTTGAATTGACATATTCTTTCAATGTTTCATTTATTTTAATCACCTATATTTATTTTTTCTTCTAAATTACTGGAAGCCATCTCTTAAAACAAAACTGAAAGTTGAACTGTTTTTGATGAACAGCTGCAGAAACCTTCCCAAACAGTATTTTCTCTTCACCTTTTCTGGTTGATTTTGTTCAGGTTTTCCAAGTTTCTTCTTTGCTGGCACCCAGACATTGTATTTACTAGCCAGTAACTGAATACCAACTAATAATTTTCAATGATACTCCTTTTTCTCATTTTCTGTTTTCACATTGGGACAGCTGATGTTATGCTGTTGATCAGTATACAGCCATCTTGGAATTCAACATACCACACTATTTTGACCCTTGTGTTACCACACATCTATATTACATAATCAAACATTTAAAAGTTTAAACGTCATATGGTCGACACCATATGATCGAACTTTTAAAAGTTTGAAAATTTAATTAAAAAAAAAATAAACCAAAGAAAAAACCTACCTGAACAGTTTTAGCAGGAGCAAGCCCACCTGCACCCCCATGTGGGGGGCTGCACCCCCCCGCTCTTTAAATATACCAACTCTGAGCTCGCACTACAGTTCAGAAAAGTGAAATCTTCCCATTCAGCACTGTACGGAGATCTCCTTTGAAACATTTGAACTTTTAAAAGTTCAATCATCTGGTGTCGACCATATGACGTTCGAACTTTTAAGAGTTTGACAACGTGATATAGACCCATCACCAGACTACCTATATCTTAGAATCACCAACACTCCATATGTTGCTGTTACCCATATTTTAAATAGCAATGCACAATGTGCACACACTTCTATGAATCCCTGCCTGTGTCTCAGCTTTCTAATTTTGCCACATAAAATGCCACATAACTATTATAAGTAGCCAAACATTACACAAAATTTATGTCACAATCAATATAAATGAAAGAAAGTCTGTACTTCAAATATATTTACATCAAAGTATTTATTGGAGGGAAATGTGCCTCCATTAGCAGAAAACCTATTTTTGTTATAAATATTCTCATGTAAAAATGTTTTTGTTCCCTTATAAATAAACCTAGGCTCATTATCTATTATTGTTTTAGCTTCCCAGTTACCATGAAGAATTTCTCGGGTGTTTCTTATAACTACCTCAATAGCTTCAGAATATCTATCGTATATCATACAGAAGGAAATTTTACAAACTTCCTTTTGTACTCAATTAACACCATTATTCATTTCCTTCTAAAATAAGGGACACTTTCAGTTTCCCTTGTCACTTTATTTGCTGTTCTGTTGTTTTTTATTTCATCATACTGTCTGTCAAACAAATTAGGTTTTAATTCAACAAGTTTATAATCAAAAACCTTGTCATTACTAGTAAGTTCACAAGCCCATACTGTTTAATGACATTTTGTATACAAAATATATTCCTTTAGAAATAACTTTTTTGTTTAGTTTTGAATCATCTGTAGATTTAGCAACTTTTTTCTTTATAGACAAATAACCAGAAAACAGATGGAACCTGTGTTTTGATAAGCACTAAACTATATGCATTCATATATAGAATATATATATATATATATATATATATATATATATATATATACAATTTTTAAGGAGGTGAAAAACATTGAAAGCACAAAATATCAAAACCACATTTTACTGAATGATCAAATCACAGAATGCTCATTTTTTATACTCATTGTCAAGGCTGGCCATAGCAATTCGGGGATCCAGTCTGGATCTTATTGGTTGGGCCCCTCAGGTGACCCCTTTCACCTAGTACCCTAACCTTCCCTATTTGTTGGCTTTGTGGACTTCAGACTATTCATTTTAGGCATCAGAATGTATGCCGTTACTGCATATTCAAAATAAAACAATATGTTTATTTTTTGACATATTTTTCATAAGACATGCTAAAGCAATCTATCTTGCTGTTTTAAAAATAGTGACTCTCCACTAAAACTTTACTTTTTAGACAGGTAAGTTACCTACTTTCACATCTAACTCCTCTAGTGCACACTGCAGTGTTTAGGATAAACCATTTTTTCATCTTATCTTTAAGCAGCTATTGCAAGACCACCAGTTATTGGAGAACCCACATTCTGCCTCTCAGTATTCATCTTGGGATTAGTGCTTCTGTTTTCTCCTGGTGAGAGAAGGAGTGCAGTTACATTATTTCCTGGAGACTGCTGATCACCAGAAAGCTTAATAACTGCTTTATATGTGACAGCTTGGAATCTGTGCTTATATTCTGATCCTGGTGAGAGTAGAAGCAGAGTGCATTGATTCCTGAATCTTTTTAGTTGGAAAGTGAGTGTCTGTGCATAATGTACCTGACTGGTCTGGTTGCTATTTGAGGGATCTACCAGAAAAAGGATACAAGCCTGTAGACCCTTGCATCATCTGGGACAAGACTGTGGATCACCAAACAGGCCGTGGCCTGCTTGTCTTCTTGGGATTGCTGCTAAAATTTTGCTTCTGGTGAGAGAGTATTATAAGGAGTATTATATCTCAACAGAGTGAAGCTGTGCTGAGACCAGCATTAGTAGTAGCCATTCATTCAGCTCTCCTCTTTTCATCATTCTTGACCAGCTAATTCTTTATTTTTCAGTAAGTACTGCTTGATTTCTTTCTAACTTCAAAATATCTGCCTAAATACTTCATCCTTAAATTTTCAGGGTCTACATATAAGTTTCCCCTCGTGTTTGGCAGTGCTCTGTACAGACTTAGACACCTTGAGTGACATGTTTCCTGTAACAGGAATATAAAAGGAAACAGCTCCAGTACTTAATAATAATGACCATACCTCCTGGCATGTCTAAAAGTCAGTTCCCTGTGCTTTCTCCTATTAACCTGGTAAACTTGGGCATTCTGAGGCAGTTTAGTAACTGCCTCATGTACACAGACAACCCTCTCCTCTTACCTCCCAACACTTAGAGTTGTGAGATAAGTACTTATTTATTCAAATTGGAAGCCATGCACTCTCAAGCCAAAACCTGAATAGCTGGTCAAGAGGAGAAGGTCAACACCTGCACCACACCACATGCAACACATAGCCCTCCAGAACACCCACCATCACAGCTCTCACATAAAATCACAAACCACACACCCACCTTTGCGGAGGCTCTCAATAGAAATCTACCCAAACAGCAGAGACCTCCAAGGCAGAAATGCACTTGACCACCACAACACAGTACAAACCACAAGAAACATAGCGGATCTACACAATTTGCCCCTCAACCTAAGTCCCTAAGACAAAACAGGTTGCCCAATACACTAATCATAGGTGACTTGATAGTGAGGCACACTGATGTCCCATTCACTAGGCTGAATAAGATGAAGGTAACAGTCAGCTGTCTATCAGGTGCCAGAATATGATACATAACACACGCATTCAGGTCTCTACACAACAAATACAAGTATGACTGTCACTGTCCAAGTGGGTGTAAATGACCTGAGATGCACCTCCCTGGACTACATGAAAAGAGACATGGAGGAGATCTTGGATTATGTGGCCCAGGCACGTATGACCCTAGCCTTGAGCAGCATTCTATTGTCGCTCAGAATGATACCGCAGTAGAAGCAGAAAATGATTGACTTCAACAATTGTCTAAGTTTCTGGTGTCATTCTAAGGGGATCCGGTATCTGCTTGGAATGACATGACTGACAGACCTCGATGCTTTGCCAGAGATGGCCTGCATCTATCACTCCTGGGTTTCTAAATACTGGCTAAGGTCTTGCCACCCCTATAGTGCCTTTTTTAGGCGATGTTCCAATGACCAACTTACCACCATAACAGCTGTAAATAAATACAGTCTGAGGGTCATGCTGCTCAATGCTAGAAATCTAAATCTCAAGAAGCACTTGCTCGAAGCACTCCTCAAAATGGAGAACATCGACATTTGTGCTGTAACGGAGACCTGGTTTAAAGCAGCAGAAAACACGCCTGCACTACCAGGCTGTAACTGATTCCACACCTTTCAGCCCCAGAACATGGACCAAAGATCCAAAGGTCGTGGTGTCTCCATATTCATAAAGGATATACACACCTCCAGACTAGTAGCCCAGCATAACGCATCCGAGATAGTTCGGGTACAACTAACACCATGATCCAAGACTTTCACTCTATGTTCCTAAGCACCCAGGGAACTATTAGGGTCTAACCCAACACTCTCATACTAGGTGACTTCAACTACCCCTCCATCAACTGGGAAAACTACTCATGCACGAATACACTGGCCCAGCGCTTCTTGAAATTCATCAATTCCAATGCCCTGGACCAGCTCATTCTTACCCCCACTAGAGGAAGCAACATCCTTGACCTGGTTATTATTAACATGGGCAACTGTTGCTCTACACCAATAGTCAATTCCTCCCTGGTTAGATCCGACCACAAACTAATCACCATGGAAATCCACATCTGACTTACACCCCCCGCAATGGTAACCACCATGAAAAACTTCTCCAAAGCTGACTTTGGTTTCCTAAAAACAGAGGTGGCTAAACTTCACAGCACCCATGTCAATGGAAAATAGATGCATGACTGCTGAATCATACACCAATGCACTGTACAAACACATACATAAATGCATGGAACTAGCCATACCCAACAGAACCAAGACACTTTCCCCCCAGAAAAGGAAGCCAATCTGGTGGTCCCCCGCCATTAATAAACACTACAACAAAAGGAAGAAACTGTTGCAGAAAAAGGTGAAGTCCCAAGACTGGAAAAACACCCTTATTAGCCTCAACAAAAATTTGAGATCCCTCATCAAAACCTCTAAAGCTAGCTATAAAGGCAGAATTGCGGCAGTCACTAAAAACAACCACAAAGCCTTCTATAATTATATCAAGAATCTCCAGGGCAATTCCCAGGTTTGCTCTGAGTTACTGCACAATAGTACCTCTTATACTGAGCCAAAAGATATTGCCAACCTACTGGCTGACAGATTCAGTGCCAACTTTACCCCTCTCTCCCTCCCTAATGGACCAATCACAATACCAGCGAAATGCCAGGCACCCAACAATGCTGCAGCACAGGTTAAAGCTGCATTGTCCAAGGCCAAGAATACAGCTTCTATGGGACTCAGTAATATTGCTGGATGTGCTGTACATGAACTACAAAGTGAACTGGCACCACATCTGTGTGCCCTGTTCAGTCACAGCTTCACCTCGGGCTTTGTCCCTCCTGAATAGTGCACTGCTACAGTCATCTCTCTCCATAAAGGGGGAGTGACTTCAGCCCCTTGGAATTATCACCCCATTAGCTTGATGAGTCTGATATGTAAGGCTATGGAGCCTATCATCATGGACCTAATTAACAAGGATATAGGGACTCTCCAAACTCTAGATCCCACACAATTTGGTTTTGTGAAAGGTAGATCATGCCTACTCAGCCTGGTTGACTTCTTTGAGTCAGTCACCAGAGCTGTAGATGAGGGCAAGGCAGTTCATATAGCCAACCTCAATTTGGCCAAGGTCTTTGATACCATTCTCCACTCAGGAATTACTGATAAACTCACCAAACTAGGCATCAACCCCTATATCACTAGGTGGGTTGCAAATTGGCTCACAGATAGAATCCACAGTGTGAAAATAGCGGACTCCAAGTCAGACTGCTGACCAGTCATGGGTGGAGTCCCACAGGGATCAGTCCTGGGTCCTCTCCTGTTTGGCATCTACTTCTCAGAAGTCCAGGCCAACATAGAAGGACTCTGGCTGACAAAGTTCGCAGATGAGTGCAAGCTGGGAGTCATCATTAACTCCCCAAGCGATGTAGACATCCTACAGAAAGGCCTCACTGAGACCAATGACTGGTGTCGAAACCATGGCGTTAAGCTTAATGCCAAAAAGTGCATTGTCATCCCCTTTTGTGAAAAACTCAATTCCCATTAATTACCACATTGATGGGAGCCCACTGAACACTGAAGGTGTTATAAGAGATCTGGGGACACAGGTTGACAGCAACCTCTCCTTCGACCACCACATTGCCACTGTGGTCAGAAATCCTTCTACGTGGCACATCTCATCACCAAGGATTTTGCATCCAGGAAGAAAGAGGTCATCATCTCTCTCTACTCTTCCCTCATTAGGCCAATCATTGAGTATAATGGCCCATTTGGCATGTACCTCACTAGACACATGCAACAGCTGGAAATGTCACAAAAGTACCTCAGAAAGAGGATCCTAGGGCTTACACATATGTCCTACATGGACAGAGTAAAAAAACTCCAGCTATTCCCTGTCTCATATTGTCTACTAAGAGACGATCTGTGCTTCACTTACAAAGCCATGTCTGACCCAGCTCTGTTAGAAATGCTAAATCTAAAGAAATCCCAATCCCTCTGCACCACATGCTCCAGAGACCTCAAGCTCATTACCACAATCAACAGAACATGCTGGAGGGACAGGTTCATAACCGAAAGACTACCCATGCTCTGGAATAGACTTCCCATATATGTCAAGCAGAGAACCTCACTGGCCCTCTTAAAGAGAAATCTTGATGACTGGATGGGAAATAGAAAGTTCACCCCGGGTATCACTTCAGTGACTTTACTTGATACAGGCACTGGGAACTAACATCGGGCGGCATGATGCCACGGTTCTTCTATGGGCTAGGCTTGTAAAGGCTCCAGGGCCATTAGACTAGTACACACCTATGAACCTATAAACTATTGGATTTATGGATTATTCCCAGATTTGATATAAACTGTAGTTCCTCTCTCAGTCTGCTTAACTCACTGAGGCACTCAACAAAAGACCTCTTTGATGGGCAGCTGAGGCCCTGTGCTTAGATGGTGCTTTATCAGGTGAATGCACCCTAGTATAACAGTAAACATTTTCCCAAACTGCTGTAGTACTTCCCAAATCTCCTGTACCAGAGTATGTGTCCCCACCCCCCCACACTCTTTGTTTTTATTTATTTTCTGTCTACCTCTTTTTCCTTCTTCCTTTGAGTCACGCCTCACTCTCAGTCACATCCCCTGCTCTGCAATAGTATGCACTGTAAATTATTTGTATATTATACAACAACCCCCCCATTAATATTTCAAAAGGTGCACGCTGATTGGTCAGCATGCATGTTGTAAATCAGAGTTATAGTAATGGAAAAAGGTCCGGTCGCCCGGACTTTTTCCATTAGTATAACTGTTTTTTACAGCAACGGAGAATGCAAGATCTCTGTTGCTTTTTATACACTGTCTCGCTATGTGAAATGAGTTTAACATAGCGAGACAGCTTTAAAAAAGTAAGGGAGATCTTCCTATCTCCGTTGCTTTTTTTAAAGGTGTCTCGCTATGTTAAATGGGTTTAGCATAGCAAGACAGCTTTAAAAAATGCAACGGAGATTCTCCGTTGCTTTTTTTAAAGCTGTCTCACTATGTTAAACTCCTTTAACATAGCGAGACACTTTGTAAAAAGCAACGGAGATTTTGCTTTCTCTGTTGCTTTTTTCAAAACTGTCTCGCTATGTTGAATGGGTTTAACATAGCGAGACAGCTTTAAAAAAGCAACGGAGATTCTCCATTGCTTTTTTTAAAGCTGTCTCGATATGTTAAACTTCTTTTAACATAGCGAGACAGTTTGTAAAAAGCAACAGAGATCTTGCTTTCTCCATTGCTTTTGCCCACAGCTCTGATGTACTGCGTAAGCATATGCATGCGCAGTACATCAGAACTGCCGCAGAATACCAGACAGCTGCGGAAGGGCAGCAAGCAGGCATTATACAATGCCATTATTTAAGAAAAGTAATTATTTTTTTTCTTAAATAATGTCATTGTATAATAGCAATAACCCACTTCTGGGTGAGGGTAATGCTGGATTTACCCACGGTTGCCTTTGTTTGGCCACTCGGGCTTCGCCCTCGTGACCAAACCACACCAACCGTGGGTAAATCCAGTATTACCCACACCCAGGCATGGGTTATTGCTATATTATTTTATAAATAGTAACATAATAACATTATAGTATATGATGTCTAACATTATACTATACAATGTCTTGAAAGTGCACAGATACTCTTCTTCCTGATTGGATTATTGCATCACATCTCCTTACAACTGTGCTTATTTATAATTCATATTATCCTGACTTATACCTGTCTATTTGCCTGCTCTTATATTATTTATCTTGCAGTGATATTGAATAAAGTTTATTGTTTTTTTATTATCGCTTCTGCTCTTTCTGCATTCTATTTAATTGGTAATATTCCCTCACAAGTCTTTGTGATCAGAAGTTAACTCCTATTAAAGTATCTGCTATTATTATTATTATATATACTTTATTTGTTAATGCTTAGAAGTGTTTGTTTTCATATTATTTCATGGCTAACACAAACCCCACGTCAGTAAGGAAGGAAGAGAAAACAAAATACCTTTCTGTCAGTCTTTAAATTAAGTTTGGTTTATTATCTTCTGAGACAGTATCTGGACTAGTACACAAAACCAAATAGCTAAGCAGACCAGTTTTGATTTAAAAACTCTGTTGAGCCCTGAGCAACACCAACTGACTACAACAGGATGAGGAACTAACACACTGAGCCATGCAAAATAATGTGAAGCATAATTACCCTGTCATATCCTTATGTGGGGCCCCCTGAGGGAGCATGGTCTTACTGGGCCAAATAGGTCTAATTGGCCTTACACTGGCCCTGGTGGTCATTGTAGGTAGGAGTGTGGATGGAAATGAAGATTTGATTGAAAAGGGTATGTTTTTTTGTGTACATGTGTTGTTGTTCATGGGTTTTGGTAAGGATAAGCATTAAAGGATTTGATTTACTGTTTTGCATGTCTAGTGCTGTGTGCATTCTGTGTCCTTTTGTCTTGTTTAGTAGTATTGTTAGGGAAAAGGTTTTTAGTAACATAATGTGCATGGCTAGAGTTATGGTTAGCACATGCGAGGAAGGTGGTGCAGAAGGGGTGAGGCAAACGTCAATTTAACTTGCTGCAGATACTGGGACTGCTTTGTAATATGATTTCCTTCAAAGTTAACAACATTGTCTGATTTAGAGAATTATGGCTCAAAAATAACTGTTGTTTCAGCATTATCCACATCATTTAATACATAAACATTTTAACCTTTATTTGCAGCTATACCAGCCAACACAATATTAAAATTATTATGTTTAACTCTACTGGGACAAAACTTAAAAAGCTGAGTGCTTCTGTATGATATGCAACTGACACACACACACACACACACACACACACACACACACACACACACACACACGCAGACTTTGAGATAAGAGTTTATACAACCACATAGACACTCCTGGGAAGACTGGCACAGGTTCTCCAGCTGTGCCCCTTTTACCCAGACTATATGGTAGAAATCACTGCCACCATCCAGCTAATATTTATCAGCTACTCAAAGGCCCTTATGAAATGGTGTCCAATTATACTGTGAAATATTATTATCCAAATGGTAAGTGCGACTAACATCAAGACTTACTTGGAGTGACTTGGTACAGTAAATTATCTCTACACAAAAAAGCCACAGTTGAAATGTTTAAAAATATTTAATAATAAATAATAACAACACAAGGCAATACTTCTTACTACACAGTGCTAGTTAAGAGTTCAGAGGTCACAGAGAAATACTTAAAATAATGCAGTAGAAATGTTCTGACATCACAGAAAAACAAACTAGTCTAATCTTCCTATTTCTTAGCTATATCTAAGAGAAAACACAATTCTAAAATCCTACCTGCATACAGACACAGGCAGAGTGGTGAGTTGGATGTTCTCAAGACAAATGCTCTGATTCTTTCTGTCCTTAAATTGATAACACAGCACCATTGATTCATTTCAGATTACATAATTTCTTTCTGGTTCCTAGGCTAACAGACTGTCAGAGGTTAATAGTCCTTGATCTTGCAGCTGGTCAGGAAGCCATAACAATAAAAGAAATTATACATGTAAATTCTAGCCATTAACTCTGGCCCAGAACAATAGGCAGAATGCCTTTTTCTAGACATCTCGGCTCTGAGTTTTGACATCAAAGAATTGACTTATCAGCTTTGTTACAGCAGAGTGCACTATTGTTACATTTTTGCAGTTCCACATTTAACAACATTTTTTCCCATTTAAGAGAACAAGCCTGTGACTTATATTAATATTTACAAATGACAGAGTTATCTACAAAATTCTATCTGGCTAGGCTGGCAGCCTTCACCTATCTTCACAAATACCCCCCATGTCATTATTCTTCAGCACAGGATTACACTACACCAGTGGTTCTCAAACATTTTCGATTCTCGGCTCCCTTGTTGAATCCAGGTTTTCCCAAGGCACCCCCTCCCCCTGCGGTGCACATAAAGTGCATATTTAATTAATTTATTTCTTTGACATTTGTTTAATGAGGCTGCCTGACTGGACTAGGAGACCTGGGGAGAAAAGCTCAAAAGTACAACAAAAAGACAGTTACCAAAAAAAAGTGTACATTCTGCTTAACAGCATAACACTGATATTCTATGGTTGAGAGTTAAGCAAACCTAATGGCAACCTTATTAACTTTAAGTTTATAAGAGCAATATTCAAAATCTGTTCCTATTATTTGGCTCTGTCCAGCATACCTCTCAACTGTATAGATTTTTAAGAATGTCCAGATTTCTGACTCATATTTTTGGTCTTTTTCTCATAAAATTGTGGTTTTCTGGCAAATCACTGGCAGATCATTGATGCTGAAGTCAGAAAATAATGAGAGACAGTTGAGTTTCATACTTCATACCCTTCATAAAATTCATGCTAATGCAAAACCTGCATTTCTATCAACTTTCTAAGTTTGTGAGAACAGTTTTTTAAAAGTGTCCCTATTTTGTGCCTTTGTACCCGTACTATTTTTGGCTTTGTCCAGATTTCTTGATCTAAGAGGGTGAGAGGTATGTGTCCAGTGGTATGTTCCAGACTTACACAGACCTCATTGCTGCTGCCAGGGATCACTCTCACTCTTCACTTTCTCATCCTGACACACGCACACACACACACACACACACACACACACAAACACCACACACCACACACACACCTTGTAATTGGCTTGCAGGTGGAAATGACAGCAGAGCTGGGACTGCCACACACACCTTGTAATTGGCTCGCAGGTGGAAATGACAGCAGAGCTGGGACTGCCTCACAGCAGGGCTCTGCAGGGCTACAATTAATTTCTGCTTAGGCAGCACGTGGCTTGAGCCCTGCATGGATTTTACTATACATGCAGCTGAGACAGCCATGTATAATTCATGGAAGCGCATTACTGACAAGGAAGATTTTGCAAATGTGGTGTGCTACCAAATGTTCATCAATGCTACAGCGAATTCTATTTCTGAGCAT
This sequence comes from Protopterus annectens, assembly GCF_019279795.1. Classification (NCBI taxonomy): domain Eukaryota; kingdom Metazoa; phylum Chordata; order Ceratodontiformes; family Protopteridae; genus Protopterus; species Protopterus annectens. Next base: position 893,744,940 of record NC_056731.1, read on the forward strand.
GAAACACGTCTCATTAGAATAGTCCCTTTACACAAAGCAAGGGAATTCACTATGTAAAAAAGAAGCATTTATATAGAATTTGTGAATTTAACCTTGGTACAAAACAGTATGCCACAAAGCAATGTCTGTCTGTAAAGATCTCTTTTTCTTGACATTTTCTGCTGCTCATACAGTTCCATTTCTCTATCTTAGGTACACAGAATAGTTAATTACATTAATGATTTATTACTGAGACTGTTCTCCCCTATAATCCTTCCCCCAGTACTGCTCCAAACTGACAACAACCTGGTGGCCCAAAATAGCCCAACATCATCACATTATCAAATATTATGATAAAAGACTAATAGCTGTCTCATAATTGCAACATGAGTTTCCTACTTCAGCCAGAATCCTGTCTGTAGCATTCACCCTGCTCTGGCTCTGCAGTACCCAGGACTTTGCTGAGATCCATTTGAATAAAAAAAAAACAAGGAGAACGCCGCTCGTAAGTGCAGCCAAATCCCCACTTGCAGATCCATTTGAAAAATGTTTTCTGCTCATGGAAATGCGGATCAGCCAGAAATGTGTGCACTGAGCCTTGAGCTCAGTTCCAACAGGCTGGTAGCCCCAATGGAGCTGACGTCATCATGCATGTGATGACATCAGCTCAAAAAAAATGGAAAAAAAAAAAAAATGAAAACAGCTGAGAAAAAGTACAGTTGTGAGGTATGGTTTGCGGTTCCCTTTGAGGAAGCCATGACTCCCCAGGGTGCCGCAGCGCACACTTTGGGAATCCCTGCACTACACAGTGCCAAATTTCTAAAGGCTGGCAACAATTAAGGTGGTTGATGGGATTATACTTAAATTAGAGGGGGGTATGCTAAGATATTCAGCTCATCACAGGCAGTGCAGTGGGCGCAGAAAACAACTGCTATTGCAAAAGGGAAAGCAATCAATATGATGAGGCCCTTAACTATGTATGTCATTTAAAATGCTTAAATTGTATAACTTGACTGTTTGGTGGGCCTTTGAAAGAATAAATGAATATTAGAAAGGGCAACCCTGGGGAAGATCTAAGGACTGAACAGCAGTTTTTAGACCTCATGTGTTGCATGGGGGTCTCTGAGTCATAATTTACATCTGAGCTTGCTGAGGCTGGATGGACAGTGGTGCTTTCACAGCTTATACTTCTACATCTATGTGGTGCTCTATACATATTCACCAGCAGACTGCAAATATTTTGCAAAATACTGTTGGAGAATGAGATCTGACTTCCAGATACAGTACTTCAAGAAAAAAATCAGAAATACTATATTTATTTATTTATTTATTTATTTAAAATGTGTTAACCATGATAGAGCACTGACTGAAGTTGACCATTTTCAGGCAATCATAGGAAAGTCTAGAAATTGCCAAAAAATAAATAAACAACATTAAAAAAATAAGAATTCATAGTTAACATCAGACAGAGTAAAATTAAAACAGTATTTACAGTAATAAACTTTTAATATTTAAAGACAATAAAGATTGAAAAGTAAGTACAGGTCAAAGTGGAGCTATAAAAATCGAACTGGAATTTTAATATGGGTAAGTAGCTCTATAGAACTGTTTGTTAAAAGGCAGTGGTAGGGAGAGTAGTTATACTGGATACATAGCAAGGATAAGGTTAAACAGTACTTGAGACAAATGTTCATTTTGTGCTAAACAAATAGCCTGATAGAGAACATAATCATCAAGTAAGTGAGCTCACTGTCAGTAGAACCTAGGCATATCCATATAAGGCAGGACAAAAAGTCCAGAGTATTTAGAACACTTTCACTTACATCAGTGCACACAGCAGTAATGCAAAACAAACTGCCCCAAAGTAACTGCTTAAGCTTAGCAGAAAAAAAATACAGGCTGTGTGCCACCTCGCAACATTTGCAGATATTCAACAAACACACTGCCTTACTGGCATATGTGTAGATGTGCCCTGCTACCTTCTCTATGGCAGTCTTTCAAAGCCCAGAACTCCTCACACTGCCTGTCGGTGAGGGTGAAGGACCAATCACTTGGCGTAACCAGGACAGCTCTTCACATTCACAGACAGGGCCCTTTCAGTTTTCTGGTGCCATAGTCAGAGAAAGATATCTTGGGATATTGCTTCTGTCTCTCTGAATGTTATCACCTACAGAGTTCAGATAAGAAACATCTTTTGGGTTTTATTTCCTTTCTTTCCCTTTTTCTGTCAGTGCTTGAATAGAATATTATGCTGAACTGCTTATTTGTTTCTTGTGAAAAAAATGATTTATTCTTAAGTTTATCTTACAGTATGTCTTATATTGTTTACTTTATGTTCTTTCAGAGTTTCAGTGAGATTTTTAACCCCTTTAAAGTGTTTTATGGCTATTTCTGAATATTGAACTGAGTTTCTGCACTAAGGTCATTTTATTACAATTCCTCTCATTGCTTTGTGCCGCTATAACCTCGAGAAATTTATGGCTGTTAGTTCTGTTGATTAAAACCTTCTTTTCAAAATGTTGATAGGAAAACTTGCTGTTTTGCAGTTTTTCTTTAGGGCTATAATTATTTGTCATCATAGAACAAACTCAAAATAAATATTTTTCTGTGCAAATACTACCCATGCAGTCTTGTTAATAAGAATCCAATATACAAGGCTAACAGAAAACTCAAAGCCTTGCTAAAGCAATTCTGCCATAAAAAGTTCATAAAAAGTTCTACATACAAGGCTGACAGAAGGAACCAAAACCTTGTAAAAAATTCAAACACATCCAATTCCTTTGTCTATTCAGACCAGTCTTCAAATCTTCAGGTGGATGAGTAAATAAAATGAAACAAAACTGTATCCAAACAGTTTTATTAAACAAACAAGAGAATAGGTGAGCGCTTTTGCTATGTAGCTTTGTCAAACCATATAGACTACATTCAGTATTCCACTTTATATAGAGAGAATGCACATGAATCTAATCATCATTAAATCAATCAAACTATTAAGACAATTGATTCTTAAAGAAACAAAAGCCACATAGTACTTAAAAATAATACTTAAAGTGCTTCTTCATTTATAAAAATTGCATATGTAAGTATGCTTCTAAGAAAATACACTATTCTTGTATCAGAACATATATAAATATACATATATATCAACTAAAACCTAAAAAGCTTAAAACACAGCATAAAAACAAGGTAATCAAAACTTTACCTAACAGCTACATTAATATTTGAACCTCCTACTTTTTAATTTTGGTTTTAATGGGATTTTATCATTCAATCCAGGGGTATTATGTGCTTGCAGTCTAATGATCCAATCTGTCTCTAGCTCCTCTGTCCGATTTCTTATATCCCCTTCTCTCTGACTAGGCATATTAATTTGCATGATCATAAAACTAAAAACATGTTCTGGGCCTTCTTTTAGTACATGCTTAGAAAGAGCATTAACTTCAGACTTCATCCTAATTTGATATATGTGCTCTATAATCCTATTTTTTTAATTTTCTATCAGTTTTACCTACATAGAATGCATTGCATTCCATGCAGGTAGCCAAGTATACTAAATGCTCAGTATTACATGAACCACTTACTCTAAAAGTATACACTTTGGAAGTAACGGGGTGTACAAACATATTTGTTATACTAATATATTTACAAATGTTGCACCTACTGCATCTTAAGGTCCCACTGTAATTGGTTATTCTTTGTGTGTTATTATTGGGAAAACATAAAAGCCTGTGCAAGTTCTTCTTATTCTTAAAAATATACCTGGGGCAATCACCTACCAAGTCCTTTATATCAGGATCAATTGTTAGTATGTCCCAGTGTTTACTTAGAACTTCTTTAATTGAATTAATATCCTGTGTATAAAACAAAGTGACTTTCTGCTTATTCCTACCTTCCCTATCAGTTGTTTTCTGAGAATTCCTATAGTAACTACTACCTCTTCCTGAGAAGTAAGGACATGCCCTGCTTCTCCTATCTCGATCAACATTCTCAAAACATTCAGCAATCTCTCTACTATTATAATTATGTGCTAGCAATCTCTTACTTAGATTCTCCAACTCCATTTCATAGTCACTCTGTACCGGGTTCAATCTTGAGGCTCTCATCACTTGCCCTTTTATAATATTTGAAAAAACATATTTAGGATGCATACTATTTCTACTCAGCAAAGTGTTTTTATAACAATTCTTTCTATAAACCCCAGTGTTATAACTTCCATTACTCAGACGTTTCACCAATACATCTAGAAAGGGAATATTATCTTTGGAGCTAACCATGGTAAACTTTAAAAAAGATGAAGAAGAATTCATCTCATTATAGAATAGACTCAATTCCTCTACTGACCCATCCCAGAGAAAAAACAAGTCATCTACAAATCTCCTGTAAAAAATGACATTAGTTCGAAACTTATCTAACTTAAAAAGGCTCTCCTCCTCCCATACCGCCATAACTAGGTTGGCGTAGCTATTGGCACATGAAGTGCCCATAGCTACGCCATCCCTTTGTAGATACAGGCTACGGTCAAAAAGAAAGATGTTATTCTCCAAAATCAGTCTTAAAAAAATACCAATAATGCCTTTCTTGTTAGCTGTTAAGTCAGAATGTTTATCAAGACATATCTTAATATATTCAATACCAACATCATTGGGAATCTTAGTAAATAATGAACAAACATCCATTGTTACCATTGTAATATTATCAGTATTCTTTAAAGTAACCACCACATCATAAAAATCCAATAAGAATTGTTTAGAGTCTCTAAGAATGAAAACATTTGAATCTACTATTGGTCTTAATAACTTTTCAATAAATATTGACAGGTACTCCGTAACCCAACCCTGTCCTGACACTATTGGCCTCATTGGAGGGTCAGTCGGGTTCTTGTGTATTTTCGGTAACCCTTGGATTACCGGAATGGTGGGTGACTCAACAAAAAGAAAATTATAAGTACTTGTGTCTATTATATCCCTGCCATGTAAATCATCCAAGGCTCCATGTACCCTAGAAATAAATTCTTGTGTACTGAACTTAGCTAGAGGTTCATAGTGATTTATATCATTTAACATCTCAATCATATTCTTATTATAGTATTCTTTGTCCATTATAACTACAGGCCCCCCTTTATCTGCTGGTCTAATAGAAATATTCATATCACTCCTTAAACTCTGTAATGCAGAAAAATGTCTTGATGTTAAATTACTATGATTATAATTACTCTGCCTAACTTCTTCCATTTTCATTAAATCTTTTTCAACTATCTTACTAAAAGTATCTAATAGGGGGTGTAAGATAGGTATAAATGTACTCGGTTTCTTTAAGTTTCTATCACATTCCTTCCTGTTACCAAACATCATCTGCAACTGTATATTTCTAACAAACAATTTTACATCTATAATTGTTTCTGTGACATTGCTAACACTAGAAGGAATGAAGGAGAGTCCTTTATTCAAGACTTCCATTTCAAATTTACTAAGAGGTCTGTGGGACAGGTTCCAGACTATGTCATCCTCTCCCACATTCTCTTTATTGTTGGCTCTCTCATGTCCGTCCCAGTGGCCTTTCTTTTTTGTCTCCCTCGACTCATAGATCAATTCCTGCCTCTTGCTGTATTCTCGGCTATGGGGAAAGGACACTGCTTATCTGGCCCCATATTAGCACTGGGTAAAAAAATAGTCTTGCTACGTACAACTAACTCAGTAGTATTACCTCCATTACCTCCTGCAGTAGTTGCATTTTCTCCTATGTTATTAGGTGCCATAGTAGGAATATTGGGACTGCCACTCACATCTGAACTGTTCATTTCTGAAACATCTACAGCAGCAACTTCTGTGTTAATAGAAGACACACTGTTTACAATAATAGCATCAGTTGTAACATTTGGGCTAATTTTCTTAGTACTAGCAGTAAGATTAAAATGACTTACATTTTCTTTAATACTAGTATTAGAAGCACCATTGTTACGTACATTCATATTTAAATTAGGAGCATCCACATTCAAATTAGGAGCAGTAAATGTCCTCTCTTGTCCATTCACACTGTTCCTAGGCCAAGTGAAGACCTGACCATGTGCAAAGTCATGTAAATCTCTCACAAGCTTATGTTTCTTCTGCTCCATTAACCTTTTCTCATACAAATATACTGAGTCCAGCAAACGGTCTAACAGAGAGTTAATGACTACAGACTGATAGTTACTAAATAAATCACGTTGTTTCTTCTCAATGTCTTTCTTTAACTTCAGTTCTTCAGGTAGAAAAAATTTGTTTAGCAACTTCATATAATTAATACTCAAGTCTATGTTTAATTGTTGCCAACGAAAAAGAAGTTCAGGGTATGCGTTACCTGTGGTTGGCATCTTTAGAACTCTCAAACCTCTGGGTATCACTTTCTTCTGGATACACACTTCAAAATGGAACCTCTGCATCTGCAACCTTTTTAATTTCAGGAGATCCGACTCCAGCGAAGATAAAATGGAATTAATGTTCTCATGGTCAGCGTTATTTAGCGAGACGCCATTACTCGTCGTTACCAGCTCTAACTCTAAGAGCGGATTGACGTCAGCAGTAACGCACTGTTGCATCCTGGAATGTACCATCGTGTTGGCTTGAGCGATAGTAGGGTTGTAAGGTAGCTCAACAAAATTGTCCGATGTATCTGCCATGGTTAGCTTGTGGTGTGCAGGATAATATAAAAATAGAGATCGTAGGATAATAACAAGCACCACCATCAGATAAAAGTACTGGAGTTGGATCTCCTGAAATTAAAAAGGTTGCAGATGCAGAGGTTCCATTTCGAAGTGTGTATCCAGAAGAAAGTGATACCCAGAGGTTTGAGAGTTCTAAAGATGCCAACCAAAGGTAACGCATACCCTGAACTTTTTTTTAAATAACAATTAAACATAGACTTGAGTATTAATTATATGAAGTTGCTAAACAAATTTTTTCTACCTGAAGAACTGAAGTTAAAGAAAGACATTGAGAAGAAGCAACGTGATTTATTTAGTAACTATCAGTCTGTAGTCATTAACCCTCTGTTAGACCATTTGCTGGACTCAGTATATTTGTATGAGAAAAGGTTAATGGAGCAGAAGAAACATAAGCTTGTGAGAGATTTACATGACTTTGCACATGGTCAGGTCTTCACTTGGCCTAGGAACAGTGTGAATGGACAAGAGAGGACATTTACTGCTCCGAATGTGGATGAATTTAAATATGAATGTACGTTAATAATGGTGCTTCTAATACTAGTATTAAAGAAAATGTAAGTCATAGTACTAAGAAAATTAGCCCAAATGTTACAACTGATTATTGTAAACAGTGTGTCTGCTATTAACACAGAAGTTGCTGTAGATGTTTCAGAAATGAACAGTTCAGATGTGAGTGGCAGTCCCATATATTCTATGGCACCTAATAACATGGGAGAAAATGCAACTACTGCAGGAGGTAATGGAGGTAATACTACTGAGTTAGTTACCCAGTGCTATTATGGGCCAGATAAGCAGTGTCCTTTCCCATAGCCGAATACAGCAAGAGGCAGGAATCATCTATGAGTCGAAAGGCCACTGGGACGTGACATGAGAGAGCACAATAAAGAGAATGTGAGAGGATGACAACCTGTCCCACAGACCTCTTAGTAAATTTGAAATGGAAGTCTTGAATAAAGGACTCTCCTTCATTCCTTCTAGTGTTAGTAATGTCACAGAAACAATTATAGATGTAAATTGTTTGTTAGAAATATACAGTTGCAGATGATGTTTGAAGGAATGTGATAGAAACTAAAGAAACCGCTATTAGATACTTTTAGTAAGATAGTTGAAAAGATTTAATGAAAATGGAAGAAGTATTATAATCATAGTAATTTAACATCAAGACATTTTCTGCATTACAGAGTTTAAGGAGTGATATGAATATTTCTATTAGACCATATAATGGACAAAGAATACTATAATAAGAATATGATTGAGATGTTAAATGATATAAATCACTATGAACCTCTAGCTAAGTTCAGTACACAAGAATTTATTTCTAGGGTACATGGATATAATTTTCTTTTGTTGAGTCACCTCCAATGAGGCCAATAGTGTCAGGACAGGGTTGGGTTACGGAGTACCTGTCAATATTTATTGAAAAGTTATTAAGACCAATAGTAGATTCAAATGTTTTCATTCTTAGAGACTCTAGACAATTCTTACTGGATTTTTATGATGTGGTGGTTACTTTAAAGAATACTGATAATGTTACAATGGTAACAATGGATGTTTGTTCATTATTTACTAAGATTCCCAATGATGTTGGTATTGAATATATTAAGATATGTCTTGATAAACATTCTGACTTAACAGCTAACAAGAAAGGCATTATTGATATCTTTTTAAGACTGATTTTGGAGAATAACATCTTTCTTTTGACCGAGCTATGGGCACTTCATGTGCTAATAGCTACGCCAACTAGTTATGGCGGTATGTTTCAACTAATGTCATTTTTACAGGAGATTTGTAGATGACTTGTTTTTCTCGGTCAGTAGAGGAATTGAGTCTATTCTATAATGAGATGAATTCTTCTTCATCTTTAAAGTTTACCATGGTTAGCTCCAAAGATAATATTCCCTTTCTAGATGTATTGGTGAAACGCCTGAGTAATGGAAGTTATAACACTGGGGTTTATAGAAAGAATTGTTATAAAAACACTTTGCTGAGTAGAAATAGTATGCATCCTAAATATGTTTTTTCAAATATTATAAAAGAAATGGAGTTGAGAAGATTGCTAGCATGTAATTATAATAGTAGAGATTGCTGAATGTTTGAGAATGTTGAGATAGAGAAGCAGGGCATGTCCTTTCAGGAAGAGGTAGTTACTATAGGAATTCTCAGAAAACAACTGATAGGGAAGGTAGGAGTGAGCAGAAAGTCACTTTGTTTTATACGCGGATATTAATTCAATTAAAGAAGTTCTAAGTAAACACTGGGACATACTAACAATTGATCCTGATATTTAAGAATAAGAAGAACTTGCACAGGCTTTTATGTTTTCCCAATAATAACACACAAAGAATACAATCACATAGTGGGACCTTAAGATGGTAGGTGCAACTTTGTAAATATATTAGTACAACAAATATGTGTAATACTGAGCATTTAGTATACTTTACCTGCATGGAATGCAATGCATTCTATGTAGGTAAAACTGATAGAAAATTAAAATAGGATTATAGAGCACATATATCAAATTAGGATGAAGTCTGAGTTAATTGTTTTAGTTTTATGATCATGCAAATTAATATGCCTAGTCAGAGAGAAGGGGATATAAGAAATCGGACAGAGGAGCTAGAGATTGGATCATTAGACTGCAAGCACATAATACCCCTGGATTGAATGATAAAATGTTAAAACCAAAATTAAAAAGTAGGAGGTTCAAATATTAATGCAGTTGTTAGGTAAAGTTTTGATTACCTTGTTTTTATGCTGTGTTTTAAGCTTTTTAGGTTTTAGTTGATATATATGTATATTTATATATGTTCTGATACAAGAATAGTGTATTTTCTTAGAAGCATACTTACATATGCAATTTTTTATAAATGAAGAAGCACTTTAAGTATTATTTTTAAGTACTATTTGTATCTTTAAGAATCAATTGTCTTAATAGTTTGATTGATTTAATGATGATTAGATTCATGTGCATTCTCTCTATATAAAGTGGAATACTGAATGTAGTCTATATGGTTTGACAAAGCTACAGCAAAGCCACCTATTCTCTTGTTTGTTTAATAAAACTGTTTGACACAGTTTTGTTTCATTTTATTTACTCATCCACCTGAAGATTTGAAGACTGGTCTGAATAGACAAAGGAATTTTTTACAAGGGTTTTGGTTCCTTCTGTAAGCCTTGTATGTAGAACTTTTTATGAACTTTTTATGGCAGAATTGCTTTAGCAAGGCTTTGAGTTTTCTGTTAGCCTTGTATATTGGATTCTTATTAACAAGACTGTATTTATTTTGAGTTTTTATCTTATGACATTTTCTGATCTGTGCAAGTACTTTTATCTGCTGGTGGTGCTTGTTATTATCCTACCATCATAGAACAAATTCATAGTATTTTAAACACATTTTTAGTTTAAATTATGATTTGGGTGCCATTGTGTTTGTGAAATATTTATGACAGGAATTTTACTTAACTTTGTGTATCATTCCTTGTCTGAAGTAGAGATTTATTATTATATGATGTGGCTAAGTGGATTTATAACATTTTAAAGGAACATTTCATTTGAATTGAGATTTTGTAAACGAACATTTTTTTATTAAATTATCCCTTATGACACAGGCAATCATACATTGATACGACTGAAGAACTACATTAACATATTTTAAGTTCCAAACATTATACATCACTTATAATCTATCTAGTCATTGTCAGTCCAACATTACATAACTGATTCAAACCCTGTCTTCTTTTAAATCTCGCTCCTCCTCCAAAACACTATTATGTATGTATTGTTCCTATAATTCCCCATTTTTTCTATGTAATTTGCTCCTATTCTTTTCTAAAGATCCCAATTTCCAGATGTTTTCTCTCTGTTACTATATTTACTCCTTCTAGTACAGTTGGTTTAGACTTTTATTTCCATTTTCCCAGTAATTGCTTTTTTGGCAGCCACCATAATTAGACTCAACAAGGCCTTACTATGTCTAGCAATTCTGATTTTGTATCATAACTCAAAAAAGATAATTTCCTTAGTTATACCAATTTACTCACCCAGTATTTCTGGTAGAGTAGTCTGCAGGGAATTTTTTGTCTGGCATCTCATTACACCCATTAAAAAACATGATCCAAATTACCTCTTTCTTACCCATCATACCATCAACATTTGCTATCTACCTGAAGAAAATTTCTTTGGAGTCTACTTAGGGTGTAGAAATAGCTATGTAAACACTTCCAATCAGCGATCCTAAATCTTCTAGACTTTGTTGCATATATGGGATTCATACATATAGCCCCCATTGTTTCTTTTTGAATTGCTTATCCAATCTCTCTTCCCAATCCTTTCTAACCTACTCTGATAGATTCTTATAGTCATCATGTAATATTTAATATGCTTTATGAATTATTCATTTTTAACAGCAACTTCTGTTCTAGATTCTACTAAAAAATGTTGCTAATGCTAGTCTTTTGCTTAGGATCTCCCTTTTTCTTTCTCTTTGCCTATATTCTGATATCAGTCCTTGTTAGGGAAGGCAATCTCTAGCCTACAGTCCAAAATTCTTGGCCTCTTTCCATTCTATTACCTTTGCCTCTCTAATCATTTGCTCCCAGTACCTTGGTTCCTTTACCAGTTTTATCCAGTAAATTCCAACCTCCTCTTGCCTATTGTCTGTATCCCTAATTGTAGTCATCCCTGTCAGTAAAATCTCATTTCTCTATTCCCATGTTGGTTTAGCCTTTAGAATACCTTCTGTTACTTTATGAATCAATATTATGTATGGTTATTTATTGCTATTCTCCTTAAGGATTTGTATCCAAAATACCAGTATTTCCTTGTTTCATGAGCTTCCCCACTGTTTTATTATCATCATCAGCTCTTTCAACTTTGAATTATAGTTTTCTGCATGTACTATGTATGGCAGCCTCGAAGGTGTAGCTTTGAAATTCCCCTTCAACTCAGGTAATCCCAAACTACTGTGTTCTAATGGAAGGATCAGTTTATCCCACTTGACTCTTGCTGTCTTTCCCTCCCAGATAAAATCCTTCAAATCTTTATCGATTGCTATCCACCACTTCTCCTCTGGTTGATAAAAATATGCCAGCCCTTTGTATAAAACTAACGGGAATAAAACATTTGACTACTTGTATCTTGCTATCTATATCCATAGAAAAGAGCTTCCAATTTCTCAGGTTTTGTGTTGTCTTTTGTTTAGTCTCTTCCCACTTATCCTTAGCTGTATAACAGAATCCTTTTGAATCTATACTCCTAAGTTCTTCATTTTATCATGTCCCACAAATATGGGTATTGCTGAACCAATTTGTGTGTGGGTAGATAGATTATAACTTTTGCCTTTGTTTTATCTTTATTAATTTTGTACCCCTAAATGACCTGAAACTGTCTCAACATGTCCCATGACACTAACATGTCCTTTTCTGGTATTATCAGGAATAAAATAATATCATCTACAAGTAAAGCCAGCTTTTCTTGACTACCATGTCAATTATATCCTTGAATTTCTTAGTCCCTTATTTTCTTTGCCAATGTTTCTAAATATCAGGCAAATAAAGTGGAAAGAGAGCAGCCCTGCCTCATCCCTCTGTTCAAACAAAAATTATCAGAGAAGAACTCAGCTACTTTAATATTCGTCTCTAATTCCCTCATATATCCTCCTAATCAACCTTATACTTTTATTAGGTAATTGCCCTACTCATATAATACTAGCTTATTCTGTCAAATGCTTTCTTTGCATCAAGACCCATGAAAACAGTGGTATTTTATTACATTATCCTTCTCTGTGGATCATCATTTTATTAATTTTGTTAAATGTTTACTTCCCCTCCACAAAACCACATTGATCCATACCTGTCAATTTCAGCATCACCTTTGCCATTCTTTTAACCATTAGAGACATAAAAACATTATAATCATCATTTGGAATATAAATGGGCTTATATGAAGCTGAATCTGATGGGTCTTTACCATCTTTAGGTATTACAGCCACCACCATTTTTTCCTTTTAAAATACTATTAAACAAAACCTTCCAGATCTTTATCAGTTTCTTCCCTCCTAGATTCCAGTCTTCCACAGGAATACCATCTATTCCTGGGGACTTTCTTGTACATTGGTTATACATCATCATTTTTAACTCATCTCCTCCTATCCTAACCATTAGTAATTGAGCCTCATCTCCCTTTAATCTTAGCATATTTAATTCTGCTATAAACATTTCCATTTGTACCTTTATTGATTTCCATATTTTTTTGCTTCATACAGGCTTTCATAAAATTTCTGGAATATTTCTAGTACCTCTACAAGATCTCTGGTTATCTTCCTTGTTATAGGTTCTCTAAGCTTGGTGACAACCCTTTCTACTTTGTGTTGCCCGAGCCATTGTGCTAAAAGTTTTTGTGCTCTGGAGTCATTATTAAAAACCAGTTTCTTAACAGCAGTCTTTCTAAACTTGCTCATATTATTGAGGCAATACCTGATTTTCTGTTTAGCATTCTGCAATTGTTCCTCATCATGTTCTGTGAAATTCGCCCTATTCCACAATACATTAACCTTTGTGAGTCTCTTTAAATAATTCTTGATACTTCTTAACCATATCTCTCTTGATTTTATTTCCACCCTATTTTTAAACTCCACATTAATTTTATCCCACTTCCTAGCTATATTTTCAAATGAACTGTCTATCTTCCCAATAACTTCCAACTAACTTTGACTACCCATTCCTTAAATTCCTCTCCTTTTAACAGATAATTGGAAGGCACCAATACCTCATTTTTTATTTCATTACCCTACAGTTTTAGTAATTATTGGTGCATGATCTATAATAGTTATTGAACGTGTATCAAAACATTGAATTAAATGCACACATTCCTGTGAAGTATAATTTCTGTTTAGCCTAGCCCAGTTTTTCTACCCTGAGGAATAATATGTAAATCCACTCTTAACTCCTACCACTGAAATCATGCTAATATGTTAATAAATTTATTTAAAAATCTATCCTCTTTTGTTATATTTTCCCTTCTGCCCCCGATACATCCTCACCACAGCAAATCAAATTCCTGTCCCCATCTATAAGCAACATTCCCTGCTGAAAATCAATTATTTCTTCCAGAATTTTCTTAAATTCCATTATAGCAATTTTTGGTGAAATGCAAATATATGCCAGTGTAATCCTCTTCCCTTGTCAGTAGCCCCTTAGTACTACAAATCTACTATTATTATCTTTTTTTTCCTCTTCTATCACTATTGGAGCTCCTCTTGCAATTAATATAAGTACTCCCCTTTTCCTTTGTCCCAGATATTCCACTGAATGACCATCCTAAAATCCTTTTTTACCAAATTCACATGTTCAGCTCTTTCCAAATGTGTCTCCTGTGCATAGCTATTTGCATACTGCATTTTAATATAGCTCATTACTCTTTCTTTTCTGCATATATCTGTAAGACCATTTACATTTAAAGATAATATGCAAAGTGAAATTATGTCAACGAGATATTATTCCTACCTGTTATGTATAACAGCTTTTTTTTAAATGTTTGGTTTCAGCTTTTGTGTTTCATGCTAATGTTTGGCAAGTTGATCTTTTATACAGGTGTTTTTTGTCATACCCATTTCAACCTATGCCACACCTTACAAAACTTTTTTAGTAACAAAAAACAAAAAAACATACCCCAAGACACTCCTAAAACCATGTAACTTAATACTAACACAGAAAACTATGTACATCTTCAAATATTGAATTTTAACCCTCCTAATAGGAACAATTGTCCCAGACTGACAGACTCATTCATAATCTTGGATTAATCTATAAGGAAGGTTATCTACACTAAGATGCATGGTACAGCCTGCAAGTCTACTTCACTAAATGCTGTCTGTTTTTATCTTATCTTTATTCCTCTCACAGATTAGAAAAACACTTGAATGCTTTCAGAAAGCATTATCTCCTGGCCATTGAAAGAAAGAAGTATTCTGTTTTTATTGACTCATATCAGATTGTCTGCATAGGTACATGAAAACCAGATACACAGTTGCATTTACTTTAAGCACTCATTTATTTGCTAGGAGAAAATGTTTTACTTGTTACCAGATCAGGCCAAGGGCCTTAATGCTGTCATTCCCACATGAAATTGTTAGAAAAAGTATATCAATTTTTCTGGTATCATAATCTTTTGTCCAGACTTTTCCTCTTTTTTTTATATTGTGAGGCCTACATTTCTTAAAACTGAACAAGGAGAAAGAAAAAACAAGGAAAAACCAAGGGCATCTGTTTACTTTAGTATCCCAATTATACTTGAAAATAAGTGAGAAAGCTCTACTTTATAGCATGTAGGTTATTTCATGCATTATAAGAATACTACTGTTAAAAACAAAATTTTCTTTTACTTACAGTTAACTCTTTACTTCCACGGTGGTGCAGCGGTAGTGTTGTTGCCTCACAGCAAGAGGTTCTCCCATTCGACTCTCAGCTGGAGTGCAGGCAGTGCCTTCTGTGTGGAGTCTGCATGTCCTGCCCACAGTTGGGTGGGCATTTGAAAGACATGCGTAAATGGGCGTGCCTTTGTTGAAGGTTGAACATTGAGCTGGCACCTCAGTGTTCATCAAAATCTACTGCCAATCATAAGCGGACCGGAGTTCCGCTGTGGCGACCCCTAACCAGGAAAAGCCGAAAGACAACAACAACTTACAGTTAACTCTTTCCTTTCTCTTCCCCTCTCCAAAATGTTCTTCCAAACATTAATAACATAAAGTATGGCACATGCTTTGGAGTCCCCTACAAGTTTAACAAAGCCAAAGAAGTTCAAGTTCAGGTTTCCTTGTTCTGTCATGTGTCACAAATATAATTAATGCTTTGTAATCCCACATTTATTTGTTAGTTTTCTTCCTGTTGATCTCAGTCTCCCAAATCCTGTCTCTTATTCATTTCCAACGTACTCCCAGTACTTCTAGTCGACTTTTGTGCTTTTTTTTCCTCTCAATGTTTCCTGATTACTGGAATAAATGTATTCCTCTTCTGTTTGGTGTACAGTGAGTAGTCATTTTCCACAAATACTCTACTGACTCCCACTTTAAGTACTTTGTCCTTCTGCCACTGTTTTGTCAGAATCAACTCTTTCTGCTGTTAAGTTTGTATCTTTATTATTAAAGGTTTAGGTTGCTTTCTCATGGGCAGGTTTGGAGCATACGCACCATGTGCCCTTTCAGTTGACAACTCCTGCTGTAGAATACCAGTTTCATTATTTATATGGGCTTTCAAAAAATTAATACAGTTTGTTCCTTCTGGTTTCTCCGGTACAACAGAAAATCTCAGGATCTCCCTATGTGCTCTGTCCACTAATTCTATTATTTTTTTAAACATTTTTCTTCTTAATAGTCTCATAGCCAGTCAGACTTTAATTAATTTCAGCCTCTGTTTTTTTGCAGTTTTATCACTTTATCTGAATATCTGTTTAAAGCTTCTTCCATTTTTTACAGACTTTTGTTATTTGAGTTGATATACACCTTCAGTGTTTTATTTATTTTAATCAGCTCTTAGTACATTTGGCTTTTTTTTCCATTAAATTACTGGAAGTCATGTGTTGCACCACAGCTGGAGCTTATACTGATTTTTACTGAACAGCTGCACAATTCATCCCAGTCAGTGTTTTCTCCTCATCTTTTGTGATTGATTTTCTTTCAGGTTCTATGAATTTCTTTTATGCTGGCATCCAGGCAACAAACTTACTAGTATGTCACTGAAATTTACCCCATAAGACAAGTTCACTGTCTCTCTTTTCTGAGTTTCTGTTTTCACATTGGGACAGCTGAAATTAAGCTATTTACTGTGTGCTGCCATCTTGGAAATCCCTCATTTAAATTGAAATTTTGGTGGCATTTTGTTTATGGAACATTTCTGACAGGAATGTTGCTTAATATCACACATAATTCCTGGTCTAATGCTATTAGGGGCTATTTCTATTTATGTTAAGCTGAAAATAGCCTTTATTTATTTATATTGGGTTCCTATCAGCATTTCAAATGTTGAAAATGCCGAATTTAATTTCATCGAACTGAAATGTTCGAAATCCCAGAAGAGCGAACTGACGAAACATTGATTTATTTCCCAGAGAAAGAAATCGGTGGGCCGTCATCTGAGTTTGCTATTACCTCCATTGTGATGTTGTCTCAGAGTTGGTATATTTAAGTAGGTGGGTGTAGGGGGCACAGCCCCCCATGTTGGGGGGTGTGAGGGGCGAAGCCCCCCACTTCTGGCAGTGTTTAAAGTATTAAAAAAATGTTTGCATGGAACACAGATTTCTTTCCCTGGGAAAGAAATCGATGTTCTGTCAGTTCGCTCTTTTGAGATTTTGAACATTTCAGTTCGATGAAATTGCATTCAGCATTTTCAGCATTCGATATGCTGATATAGCTCTTGGAGGTCTGTGTGATGTGTTTTTTGAGCTTTGTGCTGAGTTATTGAAATTGTTGTTTTTTTCCCCACAATACAGTATTAAATATACTTAGCTTTTGTGTTTTGGTTGAACAACCTTTTTTATTGTGTATGTGGTGTTTAGTGTGGAACAGTAGGTGTTCACAAAGCTTGTGTTTCAATCTGCTGCTTCTGTTGGACTCTAGAAAGCTGAAAGGGTTCTGTCTGTGAGGGTAAAGTGCTGTGGGAGGAGTTCTGAGCTTTGACAGATTGCCAGAGGGAAGAGTGCTACTACCCATATGCAACTAAGGCAATGTGTTCAATGAACATCTGCTGTTACAGGTAAGTTGAACTTATACAGCTGTACTTTCTGTAAGGAAATAAAAATTTGCTTTATGTGATTCCAGTTTCATGGTGGAACCTGATATTGCTTACACTTTTGTTTTCCTTGTTTATAGTAAACATGTAGCTCCTCTGGTATATTGGTTCTCTTTTATGAAAAATCCTAAGGAGTTTAATAGAATCAATCTCTTACTCAGGATCTGAGTAGAAAGTACCCTGCTCTGTACCTCAGTTCTGAATCTCACACCCCAAACCAAATAGTTTAATTTCAGGAGGGCTACACCTATCATCTTGGTGTTAAGGAGCATTCCTTATTAATTTGTACAATCTGTCTTAAAAAACTTCAAAACTTGCTCTGTGGTATTAGGTATAGTAGCCCTGCATGAGATGAGATGAGATGAGATCTTACTATTTTGGGAAAAATGCAGCTTTTTATACCCTGACATAGAGCTGATGTTATGTAATTCAGTTTTACAATGACACACTTGTGTAAAACTAACCATCAAAAGGAAAAATGGAGACTTGCAGTCACTCTTTTGAGTCATAATAACAACATACAGTTAAAATAGCTATTTAACTTCTTCCTTTATTTTGGGAGGTGGGTCAGAACATTTGCACTTCAAGTAAACATTTTGTTTCAATTTTAGAAACACCAACAAGCGTGGCAGGATGGCTGTCCTGATTCTTCATGCTGCTAAAAGCTGATTCATGTCTCTCAAAGCAATTATATCTTAAACAATAAAATAATAAAAATGATGGGTGATTTCAGTTAAATATTTAAGAAAAACAAACCACTAGCATTACTGTCTATATCTGCCAAAATATTCTTTAATATTCACTTGCTCCTTTCCTCTTAGTGAAATTACATACTTTGCTTATGCTGACAGGCAGTAACACTGAGTCCATGAACACTGTTATTTGTTATGTGCTACAATCTGACTGTGTGATTGGCAGACACATGTAAAAGCAGAAAGCGAAACTGGAAAAATAACAGTTAAATTTTTATCTTTCTAAGTCCCAGGAAACAAACACACTCTAGAATTTTTACTCAGCAGCCTCAAATTAAACAGATTTCAAGTATTCATTGTCAGCCGAGTAATAAAAATAAATGACTTCAGCAACATTGTTATTTCACACCTTTAATTATAAGATCTCTATAACACATGTGCACTGAATGCCATCTAATTGCCAGTAGAAAGGTTGTATGTTCCAAGTTGTGATTACTTTTTAACACTAAAATTATTATTGATGTAAGCAATCCCATGACACTTATTATATTGAATTGTGGAATATCTCCTGTGTCAAGGCCAAATTTCTCCTAAAATATGAACACCATCTCATTCTTAAAAAAAACAGGCTATACCTAGTGGGGCTAACTCAGTGAACTAAAGTAAGTAAATAAATGACATAATGAAGTTTACATACTTGTGTTTACTGAACTCATACTTGCCATTTTAAACACTCTTTCTAACTTATAATGTCTAAACATGCTTATCTAAATTTTTAGTCAGTGTGAACCACATATCAGTGAAGGCTTTATTCTGAGCCGGAGCATAATATAGTCAGTGAGGGGGACTTCTGTTTTCTACTTACTATTTTAATGTATTTCTTATACTCTGTAATAAATGTCAAGATAGTTCCTCTGATATTTGCCAGTGAAGAACAAGTCCAACAGCCATAAAATTGAGTAATGAGGCATAATTTTATTTTCATTTTAAGATGATTTTTTTCTTTCTTAGCAGATGGTGTAGCTAGATGGAAGTATTACAGATGGTCCCATTAGAAAATAAATGTGGCATCAGACTAAACATGGAGTTTAGAATATGCTGAGGAAAACCAAGGTTTGGTTGAAAACATAAGTAAGGTAGTACTAACTCACAAGCAGAAGGGGAAAATAGTTTATTTTTTAAATCGATGTGGATGTGCTGATTGTTGCTTGACATCAGAAAAGTGAGGATTCGGACTCTGAATATTTTAATTATGCATTTTCATACTGGGAAAAAGAACAGACTGCAAATGCACTATAAATCTTTGACTATGTTCTCCTATACAAAAAGAAGAGCTCCAGCAGGTAAGAGGAGCTCCAGCAGGTAAATGCGTGTTTGGTAAAGCTGGACTGGATTGACGGTATTATATACTAACAACTTTGATAATCAACTCACTGATCAAGATACATGATTTACTAATCTTCCGTGTAAGACCAGATTAGTCTTACACGGAAGCGCCAGTCTAAGAGTATGACAGCAGCGCACCATGCATATTAATGAGGGTGCGCTGCCTCTACTCTAAAGCTTACACGGAGTGTGGACGAGTGTAGGGGGCATGTTGGACTGCCAAGCAGTCCAAAAATCCATGCCCCTGCAATGAAGAAATGCCGCAATGTCAAGTTACATGAGCGAGTCTGCTCACATGTACACAATGTAACACTACACTCCCCCATATGTTAAACAACTGACAAAATTAAAAATAGAAAGATTTTTTAAAATTTTTTTTAATTTCATCCAATATAGCTTCCCGTATTTGCGCATGTTTTGCATGGGTTTGCCCACTGCTTAGCTACAGTTAGCAGCTTAGACACCAGAAGAAGATAATAAAAAAAATATGCAAACTAAGCAAAATAATGATAGCGTAGTGGTTAGAACCTTTGCACAAAGAGGAGGCATTCCCGGTTCGAATCCCACTACTGCATATTCCATTTTCTGTTGGAAATCTGTATACAAAAATATTTCCTGACATTTTTTATGTATACGTTTTATAAAAAACATTGAAAAGTTAAATTTAGTAGTGAACGAATTATATATATATATGAAGGTGAAATGGTTATGCATTCTGAGGCATGACTACCCTATTTTAAGCAATATAAAATACTGCTAAGCACATTTTACCAGTATTGAGCATATTTAAATCCAATTGCTCATAGCTGCACACTGCATTAACCAGCGCAATGTCTTTGCACATAGCTGTGCACTGCGCTAACCAGCACAATCACAACATATTTGCGTGGAGCTGCGCACAGCACTAACTAGCGCAATGTTGGGCAACATCGAGCAACGTTGGGCAAAGTTGGGCAAAGTCGGTTAAACATGGCCACACCTCCTTTACTGTACCTTAACCAGTCAGGTCTGCCCAGTAGGAAAATTAAAAGCAGTGACAGGGCTTGAACTCAAAGACA